>NC_092014.1:26229256-26491756 GCF_042242105.1 Pempheris klunzingeri | reverse complement strand
ACATGATTAATTTGCTGCCATTTTGAACGACTGAAAGAAAGAACTGAACGAATGTGAACCTATTGTTGTTATGACCTGTACGTTGGGACAGATATCCTCCAGTCACCACAGCAGCAAGGACAGTGAGGGAAAGCCCAAGAAGCTGAGCTCACACAGTCATGGTCACCGCAGTAAGAAGCCAGGAAGCACCGGCAAGAGCTGCTCCTCCTCCTCCTGCTCCTCCAGTCCATTCAACACAGGTACGATGTGAAGAACCAAACGAGAGCCAGAGTGAAAAGTTGTACACGAAGACTGTTGACAGCAGTGAGTTTCTGTGAGTTTGACCAAAGTGTTTGTTTCTCTTGGAGGTGGCTCCCTGTCTTCCGCTCAGGATTTCCATCAGTTCTCAACGTCATCCTCCCGTCTGGAGCGTGACCACGACCGAGGCGGTGACGACCACAGCGGTGAGGAGCGCAAGGAGCGTCACAGAAGACCAGTAGTCCAGGAGGACGAGAACGAAGAGGACAACGAAAAGGAGGATGACAAAGAGGAGGAGGAGGAAGAGGAGGAGGATGACGATGAAGAGGAGGACAGTAAATACCACAAGCCACCAGCTCTGACTCCAGCTGATGGCCCACTGGCAGGGACACAGGGTCACGACAGGTCGGAGGGGAACTCGAGCCCTTTCGAGAACAAGGTTACTATTTCCACCTTTGGGTCCATCATGCGCATCACCTCCTCCTCAGGGCTGGGCAGCAGCAGCAAGATCCGGAAGATTTCCTCCTCGGGGGACTACAAAACTTCCAAGTCTCTCTGTAAACCATCTCAGCTGAGCACGCCACCTATCCTGGAGGAGGCGGACCTGGAGGCCAAAGCCACGCCTCCACCGCTGCCCAGAGAGCGGAGGCACCGTGGCAACAAGAAGAGCAGCCACGGTCCAGGGCGTCCGCGGGGCAGCAAGAACCGAGAGCGGAGGGACGAAGAGCATCACCACCACCATCACCACACGGCGCCTCCTCCTCCAGCCTTAACCTCCTCGCTCTACCCCAGCCCGTCCTCCATCCCCCACCCCGCCTTTCCTTCCACACTTCCTTCCACCACCGTCTCTTCCTCCTCTTCTTCCTCTTCTTTCTCCTCCTCCTCTGCCGGCAGTTTTTCCACAGGTCGTGGCAACTCGCTGCTCAGCTCCGGTGAGTCTGAGTGAGTGGGTGCATGTGGTAGCGCTCTGGCTTCCTGTGTGTGTGAGTGCAAGCATGTGTAAAAAAAAAAAAAAAAAAAAATCATCTCGATCTCCGTGTTCATTTGCAACTTGACTCTAAAGTGTTGAAATGTTTCCATTACACATGTGCCATGTCAGCACCACGGCAGCAACTTATCTGTATATCACAGCCTGACAGCGAACAAGCCGCTGGACGTAAGGGCCAACATGCGGTTACACGGCACTGCTTTTCGTACACTTGGTTATAAAACGTGGAATATTTTGTACATCTGTCTCGCAGCATTCATTTCATCTGTACGAGGCAGAGATATCGTCCTAGATAGTGGTTTTTGTGTGCGCTGCACATGTCTCGGAGTGGCTGATTTCCTGCCCTACTTACAGATTGAGTCTCTTGTGTACACGAACGCTCGGGTGCCAGATGTTGTCGTCTCTGGGGTCGTCCGACTTCTGAGACGAAAATAATAATAATGATTAATATCTTTTCACCTAACTCGATCTTTGTGATCACTCAGGTATCTACTCGAGTCTCAAGGACCCCCTAACGCTGGGTGGGGGTGTCTGCAGTACTCCTCTCTCCCTGGGTGGAGGGGTGTGTAGCACGTCCTTGTCCCTGGGAGGGGGTATGTGTAGCACCCCTCTCTCCTCAGGACTCCTTTCATCCCAGGTCTCACTGTCACTTCCGTCAGTCAACGCCGTCACAAACACGCAGGTACTTTAGGAAGAGCTCAGATTTAGAAAGGTTTAAACTGCTCTGTCAGAGCATTTTTATTCCATTTCTGAGCATGTTCTACACAAAACAATACTCTTTGTTAGCGAACATACTTCTTTGAAAATCTTGTCAACCCCGTCTGAGAGTCTGTATTCTGAATAATATTAAATAATGTTCCAGATGTGGCTCATATTACCAATAGATGGGTGCTCATTGGTTTACTTTTTTTTTTAACCAGCATTCTTTCCAAGTTGTCCAGATGATGTGTTTGTCAGCCAGATGTTGAAGTTCACTGTCTCGTAGGTCCATCCAGGTTCCAGCACCTCCTATAGCCTGACCTCTACTCAGCCTTTCGCCAGCTGTCTCTCCACAGCCCCGACACTGCCGCCACTACTGAGCCAAGCCCAGACCTCACTGCCAGGTGAGGGGAGGACACACATCACGCATGGATTTGCATTTGTTTGGAAACTGAAGCTAGTTTTAGACAAGCTACCACAAGAAAAACCCTCCCCTGACACAAATACTCTCCGAATCTGACTTCATATTCCATCGCTTACAAGTGAGTGAAGCTCAGGACTCTTCATTCCTTTTCTCAGAGTCCGACCTTGATGACTGTCGCTTCCCGTGCCAGGGAACATCACCGAGAGAGAGTCTTTCTTCACAGTATGTCTCTTTTTCGTCTTTATTTGTATGTTTGATGCTAAATGTTGGGTGCAATACAGGCTTTTTACACAGTAAGCAATTAGTAAAACCCAGTTTCAATAATCAGGCAGTCTACTTATCTTCGTCCATCCTCCATCCAGCGTCTATAACACTCATCTTTAAGGGTTGCGGGGAGGTTGGAGCCAATCCCAGCTGATGGGAGGTGGGGTACACCCTGGACTGGTCAATCATAGTCTGTCTACTTATCTTTCATCCATCAAATCATACATCATTTGGATACATTTTCCCCGTGCTGTAGCTGTAGTCAAATCAGTTTCTATTTCTGTAAGCAGCAACAGGAAATGGCTACCAAAGAGTCAGAGAATGATATAAAAACAATAACCACAGTCACAGGGTCTAGTTCCCCAGCTTGGCTGCAGCAGTGACTTCTTACTTCTATCTGACTCATTGTTGTTTCTCTCCTCCTCCAAACCCAGGTCTCCTATGAGCTGTCTTCCTCTTCTGTTTGACCAGAGAGACGGGCTGGGTGCAGGAGTCAGAGCCCGTCCTGAGAACGTCCCTCACGCCAGCTCTCACATCGAGCTGCTGCTGGAGAAACACAGCAACGGAGAGATGGGAGTGAACAGTGAGTGAGCCTGGAAAAAGACCTATTGGTTCCCACGTGGTTCCTAAATTAAACTCACAAGGGTCACAAAACCATTACAGGGATAAGAAAGGGAAAAACAACTATTTTTGTATGTTACCCAAAAGTCTGTGTATTTTTCCGGCTCTTTACTTTTTTAGATGCACAAACTGATGTGACTTAAGGATTAAAAGGCATTATTCATTTCATCTTAACTTTTAAAATCCTTCAAATATAACCATTTGAGAAAGAGAAATCGCTGTTTGGTTGAAATGCTCACTTCCTCTTGGGGCATCATCATCAGCTGACACTTTCTAAATCTAGTCTTTGCTCCTTTTTCTTCCACCACCCAGTGCTGTCACATATTTTCCATTTTGCCTCATACATCTTTCTGTTTTTTTAATTCTGTCTACCAGTTCTACCGTTGTCTGTCTTCCTACCACTGCTGCCTCTCCTAAAATCGGGCCTGGACCCCACTTTCTTCCCCAGCTCTTAGAATGTTTTCTAACTATGTATAGCCTTAGCATCCCACCCTCTGTAAAAGAAAAGGCCCTGCAGTCTCCATCTTAAATATATTTGTCTGCACCCCAGGCAGAGTTCACTCTAGGCTAATGAGTGTTAACTGCTGTTCCACTCTGCAGAAATGACAGATAGGGTGTGTTTGTTCTTTGTGCCTGTGATGCCGGGCACACCGCTCCGACAGCTGCATAGAAAATCAATTAGAAAGCATTTAAAGGATGGGGTTGAATTCCCACTTCAAACCTGACAGCACTTCTGTAAAGTAACACAAGATATGAAACCCCGGGAGTCCAGAGGAATCAGTAGCTGATGACAGCACTTCACCGCAGACTGAAGTCTGTTTTCTCTGTTGTGCCGCTTTGACAATCATTTATAGAAAAAAGTGGTGGAGTTACAAATGTATGTTTCAGAAATATTTCATTTAGGGTGAGTGTAATATCTAGTATTTAAAAATGAACTTGAGTAAAATTGTGTAATAATGGTATTGTGTTTAAGCTGCTGGTTTGTGTCTGTGGTCTGCCCATATCGGTGTTTTTCCATATTTTATATTGTATATTATTATGTATTTAGTCAGGGGTCGGACTGTTTGGGGGTGTGCCCACTGGGCCTCATAGATCTCTCTCTCATTCTCCTGTCATGTTTTTTTGAACCTATCAGAGTGGACTTGGACCAAAATCCTGTTATAGGTCATTTCATCTCCACATAACGATCCGTCACCAAGCACAGTGCTGCACATTTTCTGTTCATTCAACGAAGGGACAGTTAATATAAAACGGCCTATTTCTGATCCCATTTTGAATTATATACTTGACAGATTAAAACGTCTGTGTGAGACTATTCACACTCAAACTGCGTCCATTCGACAGGAGTAGAGCCTCCTTTAGGTTTGTCCTTCTCCTGTTCCATGTCACATTCACTCTCTTTGATGCTTTTCTGTGTTGCCTTCAAGCAGATCTCCAGCCTGCGTCCGTGCCATGCTTAAAAACACAAAGCATCGTCTTAATAGTAGATGGAATATGACACGTGGATGTTTGTCTGTTGTCACACGACATACACTTAGTTGCCAGGTTATTAGGTCCACCTGGCCTAACTAATGCTGTCTAATATAACAGCCCTGCAGTAAATCCTCCCTTCATCGAGGTTATAATCATTTGCATCATCGTTGACATGTGCAGTGTGGTATAACTCATTTTCACATCTATCAGAGACAAAGCATTGCACTGTGGGAAAGTAAAGTACTTTTTGTCTTCCATTGTTCAAATGTAAAGGGCACTATATAATACATTTTCAATATATACATAGTGCACAAGGTAGCAAGGAGTGATTTAGGACACAGCCATAGTTTGGTGACCTCTTTTTGTTTTCCTGTGTAGCTCTGCCCAACATCAACCCGAGCAGGGGCCTCCTCAGTCCGAATAATTGAAAACACCTGTGGGGGTGCACAAGGCCTTTTAAAGTGGACTAGAATACAGTCTGGAGCGGGTCACTGTGTCTACTGTCGGAGCAGATATTTCCCTACACATCCAGTAGTTTAACCATAACTAATCTATCCTGATACGTACAGTAAATGAATGAGAAGATTATACATCAGTTCTGGCTTCTGGAAGTCAGTTGACTTCAACAACAGACTGTAAATAAATTAGGACTTAACTCAACTTTATTGACACCTTTTACACACGCAGCCCGAAGTGCTTCACAAAGCAAAAATGAAAACGATAAAACAAAATGGAAACATGTATACAGCAACGATGTAAAAAATCTCAATACATAATGAATAAAACAAACACCAGGGATGAATTTAATGTAAAAAAAACAATTATTAGAACTTGAAAACTAAGGTCCGACCGTTACTCCAAGTTAGAATTAAAAGCTAGGGCAGATACTGACATAGTTTTAGAACCGTTAATGTTGTCAGAACTGTTAATATTATTGTTTTACAGTAACAAAAAAAAACATTTCCAGTGTTTGGACTGTGAAGGATGTCCGCCCACTGCATTGATTAAACTTAAACTATTTTCATATCTTATTTGGATATTTCATAATGTGCCAGCGTGGGTGCATGAATTATTTAAAATGTGCTACGCAGTCATTTTTAAAGCGACGTTATTGGCAATTCATGTATAAAGTCTTGAAGTCTCTTTTATCTACCCCCCCCCCCCCTTTTAGTTGTGGAGATGCTCCAGTCCCTCCACTCCCTGCAGCAGGAGAACCAGCGCCTCCAGGACCAGATCCTCAGCCTGACGGCGAAGAAGGAGCGGCTGCAGCTGCTCAACACGGAGCTGGCTGTGCCTTTCCCTCCACACATCCTTTCCGCCCAGGGCACCATGCACACTTCTGCCCAGATCAACTTCCTCTCATCTACTCAAGGTCAGATTCAAGACTCCATTGATAAAAACAGTAATATGACCTAATATAAGCTCTTTACAGGAACATCTTTTTGTGTCTTTTTTGAAATTATACAAATGGAAGATTTAATAATGTGAAAATGCTATTTGTAGGGCATTTTAACATCAATAATAAATATGGTTGTTGGATAAAATGTTTTGATTTTGTAGTTTAACTCCCCTCCTTTTCTTCCTTAGACCCCCTGAGCACCAATAAGAGTCCCCTGTCCAAAAGCTGCTTCCTGAATGACACCTCTTTCGTTACCTCGTCTGAGGTGAGAACCTGTTGACCCTTCTTACCTTGAACACACCACACAAACCTACATCAGACAGCAACAGCAGCTGCATCTCTGCCTTTTACGTTTCTTCGTAGCAAGAAACCCTCAACACAACGATGACTGATCATTAATCATTTATGTTTGTCTTTTACAGACATTTACTCAGACTTTATTATTTCACTGTGAAGTATATGTGAGGTGCAAAGGCACCGAATGCCTCACAGCTAAATAGCTCAAATGATTTCCATGTCTTCGTTCAAGGAGCTGCACTCTGGTAGTCCGTCCCGCAGTAGCTCCTCCCTCTCCTTCCAGAGTACTCCTCCCCCTCAGCAGAGCCCCGCCTCCTTCGGCCAACCCCTGCTGAACGGTCTGAGTCGAGGTTTGAGTGACGGTTTGGGGACCATCAGTCAGGCCGGCAGCTCCTCTCTGCCCATGGTGGGCGGGCTCATGGCGTCCCTCGCAGGAAGTCCTCAGCTGAATCTGAACGGCGTGCTGGGCAGTCTTAACGGTGTGATCCAGTCTCCTGTGCAGAACGCCCCTCAGCCCACGCTCCCTGCTCTGCGCCCCCAACCTCCACCGCTCAACCCCCAAGCACTGGCACAGGGCTTTCAGCTTCCTAAGAGTGTGAGCCCGTATGTATCCCTTCTGTGTTTAAACCTGTTGTTCTGTGAAAAGGGACTGACCTCACGTCAGGGACACGTCTGAGTGTTGTTTCATTGTGTGCTGTGTTGTTGCTTCTGTTTCAGGTCGTCTCTCCTGTCCGAGCAGCAGAAGCAGCTTCTTCTGGAGCAGCAGCAGCAGCAGCAGCTGCAGCAGTTCCTCACCTCACAGAATTTCACTCCTGTAATGACACTCTTTCTACCACTCTATCTTATCCTCGCACTATTTTTAGAAGATGTATCTGTGTGGCCATATCTAATTTACAAGACTGTTTACCACTGTCAGACACAAAATGATGCTAAACGTCTTCAATTTAGTCAGTCCAGTAATTAAATGATGGGCAAGTCGAGGTCTTCCCAGGCATACAGTGGACATTGGGCTCACTCACTAATAACTCCCTGCACATAACTCACCATAACAGCTGGATGTAACGGGTTAATTGATGAGGTTTAGAGGTTTCATGCGAACATAAGCCAGCCAGGTGTCTGTCTGTCTCTAGCTTATTATTTAACAAGCAGTTCTGTGAGTAGTGTCGATCTTCTCGTCTAACTCTTGTCTAGAAAGTGAATACTTTTTATTTTAATTTCCCCAAATGTCAAATAGTTGAAAATAAGTAACATGTTTCCATTTTAACCCAACTTTTTTGGAGGATTTACCACAATCAAGGTTAATTGGAAGTACAGAAGTGATCTTACTTCGGATCACTTACTAAACGGAACCCAGCGGCCATTTACAGCCACGGACGTGACAGAAGAAGCACAGTGCTGGAATGATACGCTGAAGAGTAGGATGATAAAATGAATAAGCAGCTTGTGACTAAGTAGCCGCAGAGGCTATGAGTCACCGTCTGACTCCCTCTTATTAGATTTACAAATTGCTGAAGTTCTGATGGAGTTTAGAAGCAGTCAGTCAGTGCACATAGACATCACAGCATCCCTTGGTGACTGTGTGTTATTTCCTCTGTACAAGTGTTGAAATAAGAGTAAGGTGTAAAACCCAGGACTCCTGAACGTCCCATAAACTTGTTGTCTGTCCCCCCCCACCCCCCCACCAGGAGCAGCAGGTGGTGGTGTGCCAGATGCTGCAGCAGCAGAGACAGAGGGAGCTGCAGCGCCTCACGCTGACAGGAGCACTCACCTCCACCCCAAACTCACCCATGATCGCCCAGTCACCCAACTTGCTGTCCTCAGCTACAGCCTCACCCCTGCAGGGTGGCCAGGGAGGCAGCCTCTTTGGCCTGCAGGACAACGCACTTCACAAGCCCGGGGTGAGTAAAACTCTTAATGATTACAGTACATGTGGTAAAGGTTTCGGTTAGAACTGTAAGAAATGTAGTATATCTGTGTTTCCAGGCTGCGGGAGAGAAGGGTGGAGACAAGAATGGGTGACAGCTCTGGACTCCACAGGAGCAGCTCAGATGAAGATATCGGGCATCGCAGCCCACTTGAAGAATTGAGGTCAATTTAATATGACTTTTGAACGTCTTTCCTTCTCCGTCATCTTTATCTTACACCCTTTTATGAATGTATAACAGGATGGACTTAAACGTCAAGGTGAAGTTTTTCGTGTTTTGGAAAGTCTTTATATCAGAGGTTCTTCTCATAGGTTTTTGTGTAGGCAGCTTTCAGAGAGCATGAATACAGTGGTCTCTTCTTAAATTGCACTAATTTGTTAGCTAGACCAATGGGGCTGCCTATGAGGGCAGAGCCAGAGTTCCTGCTCATCCCTCCAGGGGCGTGGAGGCATTTGAGTTGAATCGTGAACTGATTGTTCACGATTTCTCTCCACAGCTTGAACCAGTTTCCACTCAGTCAGTGAGAATCACACACGTCTGCCACTTCTTGCAACCTCAACTGTCTTCCTTGATATTTTGTCTTCCCTTTGTGTTCATCCCACCCAGGTTTCATCCAGATCTGCTATATGTTGCAGCCTCCTCACATGCACTTATTATGTAAAGGATAAATGTTCTGTCATTTTCAATGTGTGGTTAGTGGCATTTCAACACAAAGCTAGTTATTACCTCAGATCTCCCTGCCACCTATTTTCCATTGTTTCAATTTTGTGCTGACTCATTACCGCAATAGCCTTCACTGGATATAAATAGCCACCAAAATCTTGGCGTTAACTCTACGGTATTAACTCATGTAAATGTAAAAAATGACACAGAACCCACGTGCCCAAAATGGCACCATCGTCCATGACAGACTGGCATCAGCGTGAACGCTGGGCACCAGGTTTTATTCTGATCCACCCTGAGAGTTTCTAAAGACTTTTATATCCTTTCAGTTGCTATCGAGATTAAGCAGACAAAACCAAACATTTGGAAACTGTAAGTAAGAAACTAATTGTTTTTTTCCTAAACAAGTGTGCACTTTGCATGTTAGTAGCTAACAGAGCAAATTAGCCATCCACATCTCTAAAGGATGCTTGGTACTTACGAGGCCACTAGGGACTGACCGTTTTTGATTTATGTGAGTATTTTGCACTCCTCCTCCTGAAGTGTCAATTTTTTGTGTTAACTTCATAACAGATATTCTTTTCATGTTCACCAACTAGTTGTTCTTTTAGCAATACTGGATAGATAATGCCTTAATGATGCTAGATTCACAGAGAAAACCACGAGCCCAAAGGCTTCTTCTCTTGTTGTCTTTCTTTGATAGTGTTTTTTTTATCGGGGGTACATGGAGGGGTACATTAGTAAAGTGAAAGCACTCTTCCTAAATCCATTTATACTTTTGATAGCTGACTGATGTTTTCAAAAGCTGAAATGTGTGAATAAGCGTATAGTGGTAACTGAAGTGTCAAAATCCTTTTCTATTGTAATTTTTGTGTTCAGATGCAATGTTCTTTAGTTGTTTGTGCTTCAGTGAACTGAGAAACCAGGACTTAGGGAGAATCTTACAGTAAAGCCTGCACAGTGGTGGCATAGAAGATGGCTGAAGATGTAAACTATTATTAAAGTGCTGTCGCAGCAGTGAGTCATACGTAGTGTAGCTGTTACCAGCCGAGAAGACGGTGGTTTGCCGATGTCGTTACTGTTGAACCTTTACCGCAGGCTGTTGAGCCCACGGTCATGACTAAGGCCAACACAGACTATGTTAAGCTTCTCTTTCCTTCCACTCCAATCCATCATGTGACGCCTCCATTATGCTCAGTTTTACTAATCAAGGCCACTCACAAAGTGATTATGTTATATATTATTATGTTTTCTCTTGTGTTCTTTAACAATATTGTCATAGGTCTTTTAAAATATTTTCTCTCTACTGTTTGCAATCTTGAACATGATCTCCCATAGATGTGATATCTTGAGTGCTAGATTGTTTTTTTTTAGCAGCTTATGTAGACGTCAGAAAGGAATTTCAAGCAGCTCACTTGTCGGTGACAAATACTGTAGCAATGACAGAAGGAGAATGTTGATTATGTTGATAATGACATGAGCCAACACGTTGACATGACTCCAAGTGGGAGGTCTGCAATTTACCAAGTATGTCCTTATTCTGTAAGTCCAGACTCAACCATGTCCGAGTGATTGACTGAGGAGTGGTGCGAAGGATTTCTGAAGCGGTTTCTTTCTCATGTTGCACTGGGGCGCTTTGGGCCCAATTGTAAATTGATTTTTAGTACCTTTTTCATTTTGTTGAAATGCAAGTTGTATACTTTAATATGTTTGTGTAAAGACACATTCATTCTTTTAAGCTTTGACGTTTGGGTAACCAAGATAATCCATGTTCTGAATGTCGTACTGTGTATCTTTCATGTATTGCAACATTTAAGCACCTGCAGGCTCTGAATGAGGTTTGATGGAGAGCGAGTTACCTATTGGGATATGAATTGCATGAAATGCAGTGATGTCTCTCAAATGTATTGCTAAATACCAAGTAATAACTATGCATAGTTTTAAATGCATTTTTCCCTGAAAAAAAGAAATGAAATGAAAATGAGATGAAATGAAATGAGCACTGAATTTTAAAAAGGACAAGCATGTTGTCATTGTACAGTGTATTTGTTTGAGAGAATTGATCAAAACGAATTTGACAATATTCAGATTAAAAGCCCTGTAAAGTATTTTGATATTTTTGTGTGTAAAATTAAAAGGACGGATTAAGACTTTTTTTGTCAATAAATGTATTTTACTGAGTTGTTTTACATTTTCTCTTGGGTGTTGAATGACTTATGTGTTAGTGTTGTTACGTCTACGTCCTTGAAATCATGAATGAAATCATACGTTTTCATAGGCAGGTGACTGACATAGCTAGCTTTCTTCTCACCTGGTTCCAGGTCAGTAGATTGAACCTGCAACTAATATTAGAAGCAAATCTTCTATTTTACAGCAGTTTAACAAATCTCAGCGTGTGAAAACAGACTGCAGACTTTATGGCCGTTTGGAACCAGTGTTCTGAAAGTAGGATTTAAACATTGTTTCAAAATAAATCTATTCTCCAGAAAAAATAAAAAAGTCTAAAAGCATTAAAAAGTGGTTTGTATATATCCAAATATTTTTCCCATCATCATCTTATTACAAAATATTTCTGAATACACCATTAGGAGAATGAAGAGAATTTCCTGGCATGAAGTTTTGAATGTCATCACACCAGTGGTGAAGGATTTTCCCTGGGATGTCCTCTTGGTGAAGTAAATCTCCTTTGTATGAATCCTTTGTATGACTGACAATATCAGAGTGAAGCGACGCAACAGAAGACAGTTTCCCAGACTTTGACTCTTCCTTACTTTATCTTTCACCGCGTCAGGGCCTAATAGGTCCTTAGTTTAAACTGATATGGTTTAATGGTTGCCTGGGCCTACTTGCTCAGGTGGAAGGTCACGCTTGGACTGTTGACACTGTTTTTTCTGCAGACCACACAGCGGTCTACCATTTTCTTGGCAAGCCTTCGACCTTTTATCACCCAAGCCTTTTTCCTCAACATGAGCAGATTTCCTGCTACTCTCTCATAGTTTGCTTAGTGGGCCCAACAGTGTAGACAAACATGCTTCGTATGGTAAAACTGGCACTGCAGTCTTGTCTTCATCAAACATCTGAAAGAGTCCAGATCTCTGGATACCCTCAATCTGCTTAGACTTGTAGCTGGAAGTACACCCTCTGAACTGTGAGAAGGATCCTCTCTCACCATCAGCCCAGCTTGACCTTTTCCCTAAGTGAGATTTCCTCCCACTGAGACTGTCTTCTGGCCTGGCAGGGGATGATCATGATCAATCTGGCCAAGCTACTGAACTTTCTCACTTCCATGACATTCTTTATTAACCAGCCTTGCAGAAAGAGTTGGGCTCTCTTTTTCCTCATGACTTTCACTCTTTCAGCCTCCTTGTGGGGCTGCAGAGCCTCCCTCTGACTTATCTTTGCCTGAGATCTGGTCAGTGCTGCTGAGAATGCTGCAACCTCTCCAGCTGACTTTTAAGGCCACTCCTCCACTGGCAACTTCAGGAATTCCAGTCCATCATGTGGGATCCTCCCTCAGATCTTCTGGACGGCCCCCTCTTGTGACGATGTCAGCATTGTGGACCGCACCAACTCTGTTTGCAAAGGTCTGGTATCCCTAACCGTCTTTCTGAATGGCTCCCACAG
Source organism: Pempheris klunzingeri (assembly GCF_042242105.1). Lineage (NCBI taxonomy): Eukaryota > Metazoa > Chordata > Actinopteri > Acropomatiformes > Pempheridae > Pempheris > Pempheris klunzingeri. Next base: position 26,479,142 of record NC_092014.1, on the reverse strand, counting down.
TCTGACTGTCCAGTAAGTGGAACAGCTGTTCTAGCTCCAACCGGCTGTGCTTTTCAATGTATCCTCTTAGCTGACTGCAAAGACTGCTCCACAGACCTCTGACTTCATTGGTTCTCCTTTTTGGTCAGTTGTTGTAAGCTTTGCCTTTGCATTCAACCAATCCAACCTGGATACCTCGCTCTGCATCCCACCTGGAGTGCGCCACAGCAGAGAAAATGGTCTCGAGTCAAGTTTCTGCTTCCAGTCTCAGTTTCTTCCTTTTGAAACTGTTGATTAACGTCGTCATGTAGAGCTCGGTACCCGTTGCCAAGGGTTTTGTTGTATTCATCCCTCATTTTGAGAGGACAAAGACTTATCCTGTCATTATTTCTGTTCTGACATACACTTTTGCGTCCCACTTTTCCACAACCAAGCCCATGGTTTGAGTAAAAAAACCCACCAGCTTTCAACTCCCTTTGTGCTCTCATCCAGCCTTTTTAGGTCACTGTGGGATGTCAGGGTGTCATCCACCTAACTATCTACCTCTAGGATGCTGTGCTCCTCCTCTAAGTGGGTAAACATTGGTAACCTTGTGATTGTCTTAGATATAGCCCGTGTGTGCTTTGCACCCTGCTGAGCAGTTGCCAGCTCCGACTCTGGTAATATCTTACTCGCCGATCTCCACCTCTGCAGGGTTTCTCCAGAGAAATCTGAGGAGGTGCATCTCTCAGCCTTCCAGCTACACAGAATTGTACATCTTTCTGATGTCGCCCACAGCTGCATACATTCTGCTCAAATCAGATGAAGGACATCAGGTCCTTTCAGAAGGAGATCGTTGGTACTCAGTCTTTTATACTTTTGACAGCTTTTCCATACAGAGCATACTCGTGTAGTCATGGACTGGGTATTTGGTGCTATCTAGTTGCTCACATGCCACCGCCGTGTAGGCAGCCTGCCATTCAGAGTTGTTTGTCTGACCTCAGCAAGATGGCCTCCACTCCACTCACAAGTTTGAAGATATCAGTGGCCCAAATGCCCACAACTCTTTTGTATCGAAAGAAGCACCACTTAACCCCGGAGAACCCAAGAACCCTTTTCTTCTTTGGAAAATTATGAACTATGCATTAAATGACTGCTATAAGTTCACTGAACACCAACATATCCACTTTTTCAATTTTAACCCTTTATTCCCTAATTTAGGATTAGGGCCAAATTTGACCCATTGGGCTTTAGGTGTATCATTTCAAAGAATCACAATAACAAACACTGTCAATGCAAACTATTTTAAACTTAGGAAAATAATCAGTTAACCACACAGCTACATTTAACAATGTTTTTTTTGCTTTATTTGTTGCATGTTAGAACTGGATTTCAAATGTACAAACACACTTTGGCCAATGGAAACAAGAACACAAGGCCAAAAAACTAACAGCATGGGTCTTTGCTTATCAAAAAATCTGTTGTGCTAGAGAGAGGAACTCACACTAGACATTGTGGTAGTCTTTGAAACAATTTCTTTTTTTGCACATTTTTCACAGTGCATTTCAGTTTTGAGGTCCTTGCACACAGCACATCGACGGCAATTTACTTATTATATATATTTATATATAAAATAAGTAATAAGTTATTATATTATTATAGTTATTATAAGTATTAGTCTCTGGCCCTGTACTACCGAGGTAACTTAGTAAAATATATTATACAAATGAATTTATTTCAAGGCTTTAGCCAAATACAGGACTGTCACCATTCTCCATCTACAAAGTCACTCAAAGAACCAAAGGGTCATTTTTGACCTGACATTTTTTGAACTAGCTCAGATTTGCTAATTTATCCAAAAAGAATATAAAACGTACTTCTAGGCATTCTGCAAGCTAATACTAAATAGATTAACAAAAAATACACTATTTTACCAACCACTGGTTTGCTGAGAAGACGATTTTGTTTGGGTAGGTTTCCAGCTCAACAAAACAGCATGTGGTCAGTCATCTTGTCACTACCACTCTGGCTCATGTCAGTTCAATATTCATCCACTAAGTGTCTCTATGCAGGGGTCAGAAGTGGCACTCTGGGTTTTTGAAGTTAAATTTGACAATTTTTTTTATGTTTGTTCATTTTGGGTAGCAGCAATTAACAGCGGCCAAATTTGACCCCGTGGGTTCTCCAGGGTTAAAGTGGTTCGGGCATCTGTTAAGGATGCCCCCTGAACACCTCTCCTCGGGAGGAGATCCCTGGACGGAACCAGAACTCGCTGGAGGGATTATTTATCTCATCTGGCGTGGGAACGCCTCGGGAACCCCCCTAGAAAGTGGAACTAGAAAGCGCTGCTCGGGAGAAGGATGTCTGGAGTGCCCTGTGATTGGTGAGGACCTGAAAGCCACATCCACTCGTTTTGCGCAGTCTATGCAGGTGTCTCTGTCCTAGTGGGGACTTTCCACTGACACAATACTTACTGTAGCTGTCAATGACAACAACATAGATTAGAAAAACGTTGCTCTCCTGGTGGGGCCCTGTAAAATGTCCCCATGAGATGCTGTAGGCCCCACACTGAGAGTCTGCTGATACACTGTATAGAATGGGCAGATCAAGTTTGACAAACTGTATATTGCTTCTTATTTTTGAAATGTTTGATGGTTTGGCATGTTGTTATGAACACTTTCATGACAATCAAATCAAACGGATTGAAAACTAATATTAATGGAAGTAAAATAAGTGCCATATCAAACACTGCTGTTGCACACTGTCGCCAGAAGTTTCAGGGTTTTATCACAGCGGATTACACCTTTACTGACCGTGGGAGTGGGAGAGGAGGAGGAGGAGGAGGAGCAGGAGGAGGAGGAGGAGGAGGTGTGGTAGGAAACGTGAAGGAGTGGTTTCAGCACACGAGCTGTTTACAGTGATCATCCAATCAGCTGGCCCGTGGCACAGCGGCCATGTTGGAACTTTTTCCGGAGTCCGTCCAAGTTTCAGTGTGTCAGCTTTGACTGCAGCGACCCGAGTGGACCCCCTCTCCTCTGAGGAAGACCTCATACATCCCGACCACGGCCACAGCATGAGCACGAGCAGCTTCCTGGTCGCAGTGCGGAGAGGATGCTCGCGCACACAGACGCTGAGACGCCCTGACGCGGCGCTGCGTGCGTCCTGCCGCACGGTGAGCCCTCTGCACCCCCACCCCACCCCCACTGGTGTCTACCGGCCCAGTGGGTCATTGTGCTCCCACATTCACACCAGTCTGCCTTCCAGGTGTAAAGGACTGAGATACGAGAAGAAGTTTACAGCAGCTCAGCATTAAAACAACCTGACTGACTTACACACCCTCCTTCCTTCACCTTTGGCACCCATCAGATTACCTGATAAACCAGAGGGTGCAAATAAAGTGCAGGTCACTTTTATTTATTAGGTTTCCAGTGATGTGCAGATTCAGAAGTCATGTTTGTGACAAAGTAAGTGTCTTCTGTGTCCCTGTGTGTTTGTTCTGTAGTCTGTAAACATTTTTAAACAACAAAAACTAAACTGAATTGAGCAAACCTGAAACTAGACTAAAAAATAGATGTGTCCTGATGTTCCTGATGTCATCTCTGTGTGATGTGTTCACTGTGTGCAGGTCCAGCTCTGCCTGCAGTCCACACAGGCCGTCCCTGCAGCCCGGCTGCCCTACAGAGTGAAGGTGTCTGCTGGGAAACGTTACGCCTGGTGTGCCTGTGGACACAGTAAGAAGCAGGTGAGCGTGTAGGTGTGTCAGGGTTTGCCTGGGCTAAGGGCAGGCTGACGGATGAGTCACGGCTCATTTACTGCTGTGTATGTTCAGTTTACATGTCCCATCTGTTCAAAGCTGCCTTCTCAGAGGCCGTTTGTCTTTCATACTTAATGTCATCAATGATGTGTGTGTAGACCCCTAGTAGCGTAAAGCAGAGGATCAACTCCAAACATTTAAAAAATGAATATCAATATTCCACTGTCACTTTGGGTGGCTGTGGCTCAGAGGTCAGTGGTTCCCTAACTATGCTCCTGAAGCAGCTTCAGTGTGTGAATGTAGTCTCCTCCAACTTAGTAGTAGTAGTAGTAGTAGTCCAACTTCATAACAAGCAAGATAATCCTGACAGACAGCAGGGTTGTTAAAGGGTAATTCTGCTATTTTAAACCAGGGTCGTTTTGTAATATTTTGGTAGGTAAGTACAAAACCTTTTGGAAGTGGTCCAGTTGATCGTCTCAGCAGACAGTTGCAAAACAGGCTGTGGTGGCTTCAAAGTAACCTTTTGATCAAAATACGTCGAGTAAAAGTGCTTGTTTTTGGCTTGGATTGTTATTCTAAGTGTCTGACAACACTATGCAAAAGATCCCTACAGAGATCTACATAGACCAGCACGATCCTTTTTATTTAACCACAAACCATCAATCAATCAATCAGTCAATCTTTATTTATATAGCACCAATTCATATCTCCAGACTCTTTCCATAAAGAGCAGGTCTAGACCAAACTCTTTAATTAGAGAGAGAGACCCAACGATTCAGGAATTCAACATTAAGAAACAGCTGTTATGTCACTCTCCAGACTCCACGGACAGAAACATCTCCTCTCAGAACATGGGACTTTGTGTTAACCTTAAAAGACTAAAGCAACGCCCGTAGTCTGTGAGATAAAATGACTTTGAACAGACCAATATCAATTCCGTTCTCTGGTTAAACAAAAAGGATCTTACATGTGATCCCAACAGTCTGAGCCTCTCATTGGCAACAAACAGGTACTTTTAGTGGGCGTGCTTTGACAGCCACTGTTGCCCCAAATGATTATGCTGTAGCCATTGCATCCTGTTTCCCAGCCGCTGGCTGAGGTGACCTGCTGGACCCACTCCATAACTTCTTATACTTACTGGTCGTTAAGACAACAATAGAGTCCTGGTTTAAAAATACTGGTATTACCCTTTAATTTGCCTTTTTCATGAGAGGTTTTTGACTTCTCATAGCAGGAAGGTGTAACCAATCACATTAACTCTGCTCTGCTCTGTTAACCTGTGTCAGTATGCAACGATAGTGAGCCAGTGTCAGCACAATGAGTAGAGCCCTGAAACTGACCCACCGAAACAAGTGTCATTAATAACACCTGTGCTTTTCTTGCTGTCATGACAAGATGTCTGCTGTGAGCAACGAATGCAAAATGGTTTTAAGTTACGTGTTAGAAGACCATTGTGTATGTAATGTTTTCAACATGTGTCTGAAGTATTCCTATACAAACGTGAGGACACAGACTGAAGCCAAAGTAAGAAAAGAGAAATTCAGAATCAGAATTCCTTTAATAATCCCCAGGGGGAAATTGCTTTTGTTACACACAGCTCCAAAAGAATAAGAATAAACTTCAAACACAAATTCGCAAAAATTCAATAAGATTTATTTATACAATCTAACTCAGAACAAATAATGTGTTTGCTGTTGTCTGCTTGGTGATAGAAAACCATGTCAGAATAATCCAACATGTAGTCAAGCTGCTAAACTGACTTTAAAACACTGAACACCAGTCTGGCATCCAGTATAAAACAGAAAAAGTAAATGTGACCTGAAGGTGATTTTACAGCACGTGTCCTCAAACCTGTTTCTCTCCCCCAGCCGTTCTGTGATGGAGCTCACAAAACTAAAGCTCCGAGCATCGCTCCTCTACGCTTCACCCCTGATTCTGACAAGGCGCTCATGCTGTGTGCCTGTAAGCAAACCAAAAATGCACCGTACTGTGACGGCTCACACTTTAAGGTCATCCTCCGGGATATAGTGAAGTCGGTGAAAGGAGTCTTTAAATGATCAGCATTCAAGATTTCTGCCCCGAGAAGCCAAGGAGCAGCAAGTGTAACGATGACTGAATCAGAAAACAATCACAGATATCTTTGTCTCAGGAGAAGCGCTGTTGCTGTGCAGATCAGCATCACAGAGCCACATTCATTTAATAGTGTCTGGGTAGTAAATCATGATACTGGTACAAGATACAGTTCCTGTTGATAACTTTTATTGGGAAACATGTTGTTCATCATCTTCATACGTATTGGACTGTTATTTTGGCTTCATCAATGACTTTATTTTGTTAAGTGTGTATATATACATATATTCTTGAAACCCTTGTTCATATACAAATACACAGATGATAAAAATGCTTGAAAAATACATTTGTGTTGTGTAATAGATGTACCAAGTAAATATACTGAGACTGCCATCAAAGCAGCATAGTGACAGTTGACTATTGTTAATTATTATTATTATTATCATTTTGTTTCATTGATGGTGTCCAAGACTTTCTCTACACTGAGTTTTCTCTAAAATGAGCTTGATTTCTGAATGTCTTCATTTGTTCTGTCTGTATTTGTCACATTTCTGGATACTGCTTCTGAAAAATATTGGTATCTGCCCTTAAAAAAACCAACTGAGTGTAACTTTAAACTGTAAAATGTAAACCTCACTCCAGGGCCCAACACTACCTGAAAGGGTAGGTGGTACTGGAAGTACTTATAAAGACTTTATTGAATATTATCAAATCAAATCAACTTTATTGACCAAGTTTGAACAGGCCAACAAGGAATTTGACTTGGTAAACTTGACTCTCTATGTACAGTGAAGGAAAGAACAGGACAATATAAACAATGTAGAACTCTATTGACAACGGTATATGCAATAGAGGTAGGTGTAGTGCAAATTGCAGTGCAAAGAAAGTAGTGCAAAAAGTATCAAATGTGTGTGTGTGTGTGGGGGGGGGGGGGGGGGGCGGACTATCTACAGTGGATCCTGAGACTCTGAGGCTAGTGCAAGTTCATCAGGGTGACGGCCTGGGGGAAGAAACTGTCTCTGTGTCTGGTGGTTTTGGTGTACAGTGATCTGTAGCGCCTACCAGACGGGAGGAGTTTAAAGAGTTTCTGTGCGGGGTGTGAGGGGTCTGCAGAGATGTTACCTGCCCTCCTCCTGACCCTGGACAGGTACAAGTCCTGGATGGAGGGCAGATCGGCCCCAATTATTCTTTCTGCAGACCTGATTGTCCTTTGCAGTCTGTTCCTGTCCTGTTTGGTGGCCGACCCAAACCAGACAGTGATGGAGGTGCAGAGAACAGACTGGATGATGGCAGAGTAGAATGTGATCAGCAGCTTCTGTGGCAGGTTAAACTTCCTGAGCTGTCGCAGGAAGTACAACCTCTGCTGGGCCTTTTTCCAGACAGAGTCTATGTGCTGAGTCCACTTCAGGTCCCGGGAAATTGTGGATCCCAGAAACTTGAAGGAGTCCGCAGTAGACGCTGTGCTGTTGAGGATGGTGAGGGGGCGCAGGTGTCGGGGCATTTCTCCTGAAGTCCACTGTCATCTCCACAGTCTTGAGCGGGTTCAGCTCCAGGTGGTTCTGACTGCACCAGTGGACCAGCTGTTCCACCTCCTGTCTGTATGCTGACTCGTCACCGTCCTGGATCAGACCGATTACCGTGGTGTCGTCAGCATACTTCAGGAGTTTCACAGAAGGGTCCCCTGAGGTGCAGTCGTTGGTGTATGGGTTGTTAGAAATTAAACCACCCAACAATTTAAACAATTTAAAAGTGCAGGTGAATTGATTAGTCAACTAATCAATTGACTGGAAATGAAAACTATTTTGATTGTTTCAGACATGTTTCATGTTTTTTTTTTTTTTTTAATAAAAAAAACAGCTTTCCAGCCCTTCCAGCCTCTTAAATGTGAGTGCTGCACTTTCCTGACTATACTTACAAACTTTTACTCTTTCAGTGCAGGCCTTTTACTCACGGAGTATTTCCACACTGTGTCCTCAGTAAAAGCTTGAAGAACTTTTTGGTGATCACTAAATCAGTGCGGCTCAATCCTCTGCTGACAGCTATCCGCCTCCTCATTGGTTCAGCTTCTGACACGTGACTCTACAGGAAGTGATTTCTCCGATCACCTTGGTTCATGCCGCGGTCAGCTCAGCTGACAGACTGTTGACATGCTGCTCTTTACATTTCTCCCTCAGATATCTGAGCTTTGTCCTACTTTAGCTCCTGTTTCACCTGTTCTGTAGCTGTCACGCGATCGCGTTACTCGCTGAATCACGTTCACCCGCGCGCGACTAGAGTTACGACTAGTTAAGCTAACTAGTCGAAGATTACCAGTCAGCGGGAACATGAACGTGCTGTTGACCAAACTAGAGCACAGATGGATGAGTTTCACGTTGAGACAGGCTCGGATGACAGCAGCTGCCAAGGTAACGTGTTGACTTTGCTCCTGCCTGCTAAGGTCTTTCATTAGAGGCAACATGTGGGACTGTCCGGCCTCCTCACGCCTCCTTCTATCACACCACCTGCTATTCATCTCTTCTTTAACGTTCAAGGATTCATTTCTAGCACAAACAAACACTGCAGTCCACTCTGTCATCATTCTGATTTTGCTTTGCGCCTCAAACCAGTGATGGAACAAAAGTTCACATCTTTTACTCAACTAACACCAGCAACACCACACTGTGTACAATATAACACTCAGAAAAGTAAGGAGATCAGAATATACTTAAAGCAGCAATTAGTCAAAGTGCTCATTATGCAGAAAGGTCCATTTCAGAATCATTCCTAATGTTTTTGGATGACTCATTTTACTGACTACTGCTGGATAACTTCACCTATAATAATACAGTTGTGCGAACACTCAATCTGCAAATTAACGAGCAACTAAAGCTCTCAAATGAGTGTAGTCCAGTAAAAAGTCCAAGTACCTCAAAAGTGAAATGAAATAATAATGTAAATGTTACATTCCTCTGCTGCATAAGACACACATTGATGATCGCCCCCTCCAACAGCAGCCTGTAGTCTGTAAAGGAACTAAGAATGGTGCCATCTACTGTAACATCTTCGCCCTGCACAGCCTCCCGCACTGCTGGTTCTAGTCCTGGTCTGATTAAACCTTCCAGACATCACTCATGTTAGTTTTGATGCACTTGGTCACAGTTAACCTACTTGACTTGACTCTAATGACAAAATGGAGGTTGCGACTTAGGAAAAGCACAGGTGTAAATAATCATTCCAAAGATGACTTGATTCAGTTTAGCTCCTGTAGTTTGAGGGTGCTCTGACTCACTCATCATTGCTAATGTTACTAATAACATCAGTGTTTTTCTACTATGACAAGTCAAAGTGCAGGCTGTAAAAAAAAAAAATTAAAAAAAAAGGCTTACTCAGTCACCAAACATCACGAACCATTAAGAATCCTAAAAGTGTGACTTGTCCCTCCAAAGTGAGAGCAGAGTCAGGGACAGTCACAGTCCTGAGAAGAGGTCTAATCAGCCAAAAGAAGTGACGGCACCTGTGAAGGTGTACCGTGGGCATGTCGGGTCTATATCAGTGTTTAGATCAATCACTTATTAAACTCTAAGTCCACCAAAAGTGCTTGTTTTTGCTGCTGACAGGCTCAGATTATTATTCTAAGTGTCTGACAGCATTATGGAAAGGATCCCTACAGAGAGAGACTGTAAGATCTTTATGTTTAACCAGAAACAGCTGTTATATCGCTTTCCTCAAAGCCACTAGACTCCATTCCAAACTAACCCTTTAAAACACCAAAGTCACACAATAACACAATCAAACTGATTGATGGATGCAGCAGTAGACCTGCAACTCCTGTATGGATGTCTGATGTCTTTGAAGAGAGTGATCCAATGACTGTTTTTGGTTAAACTAAAAGGATCTCACAAGTCTATCTCTGTAGGGGTTCTTTGCTAAACTTCTCTGCTAATCTTTTAGTCACACTCCTGTCGCTAGTGCTATAGTCACTGCCAGTTATGTTGGTTGCTGTTTGTGTTGTCTCTCTGTCTCTCTCTCTCTCTCTCTCTCTCTCTCTCCACCCTCCACCCAACACGGACCCCTACAGAAGCCGCCCACATTGAGCCTGGGTCTGTTCGAGGTTTCTTCCTGTTAAAGGGGAGTTCTTCCTCCACTGTTGCTCAATATAATATCTGATGCTGCTCATGTGGGGATTCTTGAATCCTTCATGTTGAATCCCTGAATCGTTGGGTCTCTCTCTAATTAAAGAGTTTGGTCTAGACCTGCTCTTTATGGAAAGAGTCTTGAGATAACGCTGTTGTGAATTGGCGCTCTATAAATAAAGATTGATTGATTGATTGATTGATTGATTGATTGATTGATTTCATTAATGTTGTTAGACGCTAAGAATAGTTATCTGAGCCTGCTAGCACTATTAGTGGACTTACTTTGAGCATAGTTGCCCCAAAGAAGTACATTGCAGTCTGTGTTGTATCTGCCGGCCATTTCCAAAACTTCTTGTACCCAACAGTAATTTAGACACCAAAATGTGTAAAAGCAGATTTAAAGATACCAGAGTTCTCCATTTGAAGTATTCTTGAAAACCTCTGTCCACAGGCCCAAGCCTCCACACTTCCTCCAGAACCTGTCATCCCCTCTAAGAAGCCTTTCAAAGTGGAGCTGGTTGGTGGAAAGCGTTACTCATGGTGCACCTGTGGACACAGCAAGAAACAGGTGAAAGCACCTTTTGATGTCGTCTTGTGTCACTCCCATCTCAAGTGCACTTCCTGTATATTCCTTGATCACATGTTCATCTTTCAGCCCTTCTGCGATGGAGCCCACAAAACCAAAGCCCAGGGCCTGTCCCCACTGCGCTTCGTCCCTGAAAAGGACGCCACTGCTTGGCTGTGCGGCTGCAAGCACACTAACAGCCCACCTTACTGTGACGGCACACACAAGCAGGACTTCATCGTGTCTGCCCCGCTACATCAACACAGCGACTCCTGAGAAGGAAGGCGGAGATGTTTTTAAACTGAGCGCTGATGTTGCTGTTGTAGTCACTTGTTTTGTAGAATGTGCACTCCATGAAAGCAGCATGCGCAAACTAACGGATCATGCCAAGTGTTTCTGTCAGTGCTCGACAGAGAGGAGAGGTGATGGGAGGTTCAACATCATCATCTTTTTAGACGGGAGACGTGACATACTGTGATATGTCTGTGTCAGTTTTACACTGTGAAGTGTGTCCATGTGATTTTACCTCTCAGACAGGTGGGAAGGTGTGATAGTGTCTTAACTCACTCCACGAAGTAGCTGTGTCATGGCCGCAGACAGACCGTCCTCTCCACTTATAAAACACCCGTCTTCCCTTTTAACTCTTGGGAGATATATTTATATGCTTTTGTTCGTCTAAATTAAGAATTAAACAGTCTAAACACTGAGCTGCCATTCAAGTTGAACCAGTTGTTTGCTTTTAAATAATCAAATAAAAAGAAACTCATAAGACTGATTGCTCTAAGCAGGACGCTCCAACACTATGCATCATCCACCAGGTTACTGTGCATGTGAACTACTGACACTCTGCTGTACATGGAGACACAGTGAAGACCTACCTTACCCAGGAGACAGCAGAACAGGGGGGGGTTCCAACAGGCTGCTTGAAAACAACCCAGAAGTTGTTAGAAAAGCCTTCAATAGAAGACAGGATCTTTGTTTATCAACTGATTTTTCATCATCACACATTCATCGCCTGTCCACATTTTATGGGTCACATGATTTTCATATTCATGTAACCTATTAAGCTCAGTGAGTCATGAACAGGACACTCGGGTCAGAAAAACCTAGTAAGTAAACATTTTATTAGACCTAAAACATGCACATATGGCTGATAAAAAAACGTTTGTTGAAAAAAAACAAAAGGAATGTTGAAATTTATGGAACTACAACATACATGGCCAAATATTCAAATCCCTTTTGAGTTCTTCGAACGCGGTCTGCTGACAAACAACTGCTTGCGAGCATGGTAGTGCTTGGACTTCAGTAAATATAGATGCTTCTCCTGTTGGAAAATACTTGATTTGGATTGTGTGATCTGACCTTGACAAAGTGTGTCAACAGTTATATGTAATGTACCTGTGTTACCTGATGAGCGGTTGCTTATACTGGACACTTATACAGCAGTTATTAACATGACTGTTCCAAGGCAAGAATCAGCTTTTTTTTTTTTTTTTTTCCTCTCTTTACATCCAACTCCCGCAGTGACATCCACTGCAATGCCTTTCAGCATTTTGTCTCAAGTTTTATGGAGCCAAATGAATGCTGATGGAACTATGGAAATGAAACAGACCCACTGCATATACAATACAAAACGATTACAATATCTTGTATAAAAGATAAGTTTATACATATGTATGCACACATGCTCACATTTGATACATACTGTACAGTTTGTATGTGTGCACTGTTCTAGTCTAACACACATAAACACACGCACACGCACATACATACAAGTGTCTATTTGGCTGCACTTCAGTCTTTCCTGCTGAAAGATGATAACAGTAATCTGCTTCCCATCCGTCCAGAAGGAGGAAGGCTCGATCTCATCTTAGAAAGAAAGAAGGGAGCAATTCAAACACTGTCCTCCCTTTTTTGTTTTTTTCACGTTAGGTTGTCGGAGGCAAACCGCTTTTGTCGCCTCCCCTCGCCTCCTCCTTGCCAGCCCCAGAGCTCGTGCCATTGACAGTCACCTTCCGAGCGCTGGCGGCCTGTTTGGAGGCGAGCGTGTGTCGCTGAGTGTTGTTGGGCACAGTGGTACCGTTGGAGCTTTGGATGGCTGGAGAGAGGGTGTGGGATGCAGGGCTGGACTGCGAGGAGGCTCGGGCTGGTTGGGCTGCAGCAGGACTGTGGACTTTGTCACTATGAGAGTCGCTCTCCGACGTCGGGCTGGTGTTGACGCCGTCAGAGTGGCCCTGGGCGGCAGACTGGGACGGCCTCCTGCGCTTCCGGGTGGGTTTGACCAGATACTGAAGGGGGATGGGTCCGGTCTGCACAGAAGTATTCACACCATTAGGCAAATTTACAGACAAGGACTTTTTTCACCAACAAGTCCCATGAAAAGATCAAAACCACCACTGAATAGTGTCATCTGTGTAGCCACAGCATGATAGATCTGCTTCCTCTGAGCCACAGAGCTCCATTGTCCAAAAGTATTCCTTCAATACCTTGAGAACACACACACACACACACACACACACACACTACTTTGAAGTCAATCCCACAAACACCATCCTGCTGTTGTCACCGCAGCATCAAATATGTATTAAGCCACTGCAGAAAATAGTCCCTAAATGCACCATTTACTTCTGTTTCAGTACCGTTTGCTAAAAACTACAGTGCCTCGCCTCGTTTAGGAAATCACTCAGGCTTTTTTTAGAAATGGAACTACAAAGCCAGAGGGAGGGTAGGTTGGAAAGGTATTCCAGTCTACCGGTTTAGATTCTGCTCTTTTTAATGGGACTTGTTGGTTCCAAAACACTGAATATCACCAGCCTGATCCTTTAATAAACCCTAGTCCAAATACCACAGTTGTTTCAGCTCATTCTGTCCACCCAGGATATTCTAACTGGCCTATGAGCACGTCCACATAAAGAGGGAGTTTATAGAAAATGACTAGAAAATTCCACCCATGAATATGGACACCATACTCAATAAAATCACTGCAAACCTGCAGACCTAACAAAGAATATTAGTACATTTAGGTTCCAAATCTAGTTGTTCTTGTTTTTAGTATAAATGGATTATCTCGCTCCTTTGCCTTAACTCAAGTAAATATTACTTGCCTTGTCTTCATAAGGCAAGTGACATTTGATAAGCAACTTTGTCTTTGAGTTATTTTTATCTAGACACAAAGGAAATATCTGTAAAATTTAACTAGATTGCTTGAAATGAGTCTTTTTGATCCCATTACAAGGTTTCATGTATGATAAAGGCCAGTGGACAGTCTGACTTATTAGATATGGAAAGTTTGGCCTTTAATCTAACAGGATATTTTTTCAAGCGAAACCATTTGTTCCTGTTTAAAGATGAGGCCGGTGCAGCAGCACCATGGACTCTACACATACAACTAAAATAAGCAGAAATAAAAATGGCAGCCATTAAAAAAGCAGCAGACTAGTTACCGTGGGACTATGTAAAAATGTGTATTCAATGTCAGCATGATGAAGGGCCATACTGACGGACGTGGACTACCTCCATGACATCACAACGACACGTGAACCTTGAGGTTTGACAACTTCGAACCATCGTGTAGCTTCATTACTGATTTCTGATTGAGTACAAATCTTAAAACAGTCAAATGCAAATTTAAAGCACTGTTACTTTTCCCATTTCAAGCCCAGGAATCACAGTAGTTAGTGCCTGGGAAGACCGACTCTCCATCCCATTTGACTGTGACTGAAGTGCCAGCCACAAGAAACACAAGACCGACGATCAGATAATCACAGTAAAAGAAAAAGCTATGAAAGCTGTTACTCACTCTTCTCCACTCATAGAAGTAGGCAATATCCATTAGTGTGTAGTAGTCCTTCAAGGGCTCGTCTCCATACAACACCTCCACCTGTAACACACAGTGAGAAAGCGGTTACACAGTGTGACCAGTACGAAACCAACCTGCCTTTAAAATGTTCAGATTTCTTCCTTTGGATGTTTCTATCTATTCTAGCAGTTTGTCCTGGTGGTTGGTAATGTAGGATTCATCTAAACCAGGTGATGCATATCAGTAACCCACCCCTACAGCAGTAACATTTTAATATTATTATACTGGAAACAACTCACAGACTTCATCATCATCATCATCAACATGGAGCACAGGCCCTTCTCCCAGCTTTAGTTGAATATTGGCAGACCTGCTGCTACTGCTGATGTCCTGTCATGCTTCCAGAGAATCTGGTCTTCCTTTGGCCATGATTACTTTCATATAAACATCTAAACAAGTTTCTACCTCAGGATGACTGGCTCTGTTGTACTGGTGCTTATTTTGTCAGCATTCAGTAACATCATGAGACGTTTTGATCAGGAGCCACAACAGAAAGTGAATTGGGAAGCAAACTGCAGCCAATTCTGCTTAGAGCCAGGCGGTTAAGTAAATATCACTTTAAAAGATTCTACAAATGTCAGTGAACCCTTGTACCAATACTGCGTTCATGTCATTGGGGAATTACCGTAATAATCAGTTTTCCACCGACCATTATTTAGTTAGCATTGAAAAACGTCATGACAGAGCTACGGTGGTTGAGTGCTAACAAATGAGAAGAAGGTGGGTCGTATTATAAACCTTTTTCATAGCAGACATTTTGAATTGTCACAGCAGGAAAAGCACAGGTGGAAATAATAACATAGTGGCTCTATTCCATTTAGATGAGCATGTTCCAGGGCCCTGCTTCTGTGAATGCTGGCTCGCAGGGACACTTTCTGACACCTGCAAAAGTTCTCCAACGGCTGTGCCGTTGTTGGTCTCATCACCGACGGAGATGACAGGGAGCACAGAGAACTAACGCACGACTTTGTGGACTGGTGCCAGAGGAACCACCTCCGGATCAATGCGGGGAAAACCAAAGAACCGGTGGTGGATTTCCGCAGACGCACTGCACCTACACTGACAATCTGGCACTATAATGATCACCAACTGTGCAATATGTTTATCCAGAACTTCACTCTGTGCAGTGAGGTAAAAAGATGAATAAATATATTGCACAATGTGCCGTACTTTGTAATATCTCCCACTTGTATACTATATTGTTTCTATTTTCTTAAACGTCCTCTACTGTAGCTGCACATATCTTTTTGTACATCTCCTCATGTCTGCTGTGACACTGTAAATTTCCCTGTCATGGAACTAATAAAGGAATATCTCATCTCATCTTATCGGAACAGAGCTCCCACTGATGCGATTAGCAACACCCACATCCGCGAGAGCTGTGAGAGAGAACCACAACAGTTAAGTTACAGGGCGAAAACCCAAATCAACGCACTGAAAGATGCTGCAGTGCTCTGCAGAATTTGGTGCTAATTCTGGGTGGGTTTCTCATTACGGGTGACCCCCCCCCCTTCACATTACACAGTCTTTTGATCCAATGTTGAAATAAAAAAAGGAGAGCAGCTTTAATGATTTTGCAGTTTCTGGAGCGTTGCCCCCCCCGAGTTCAGACATATTTGATCTCTGTGGATCTTTGTTAGTCATCACGCTGCAATTGACAGCTCACATAGCGAAGTGCTCATTGTGCTGAGCTGACAAATGTATGACCCACCCATAACTGTGGTCACATTACTTTAGAGTGAAATGTCCTTTTACATTGTGAGAGTTATTGTGAAGATTATTGTGACTCAGCCCTGAACTTCGCTGCACAATCAATACAGCAAGTGTGTCTAATTACCCGATAGTTGTTGGGAATATCCATCTTGCTTCGGAGGAACTTTGCTAAGTGCATGACAGACATGGCTGCTGGGCACTGCAGGAAGCGTTTACCGTTGGACTGAGAACAGAGAAAAGAGCAGAGGGGGACACACATAAATCCAGGATGAAGACCAGAAAACCACATTAAAACATGGAGTATGTGGACTTCAGTTACTGCTGCACCCAGCTTTATGTCTAAAATCTGGCTTTACCTTGTCTCCCTCCATCTCTGAGCGCGGCCTCTCGCTGTTTCTGCAGATGTGTATTACAGAGAAAAGGGTGTTAAACAATAATTAACAATTCTTTCCACACAAACAGGATGCGTGGAACCTTTTCAGTGCTCACACAGATTCTCTCTCAATTCACTACTTTTTTTTTTTTAATCCAGGCAAATAATGCACATAATACACATGACAATATGGTGACAAGAGGACAAAAAAAGAGTAAATAAAAATCGAAGACAAATTAAAGTTAATAGTGATAGGATCCCTTCAGAAATTCAAATATTTGGATTAACAGTTGCCTACAAGTACGTTTAGAAACTGAAACATACATGAGGTAGAGCCTGTTTTGCTTTAATGAAGAGAGGAACTATTAAAACCAATGTCTTCCCATCTCATATTGTATTGTGCTATTTTGTAATGGTTTGTGGAAAATTATTTTTTCCAAAAGATATTGGCTTTGCATTGTATTTTCTTTCAGGACATATAGATTCAGGTTAGTTCTTGATTGAGCTTTAAATAAAATTATTTCACCAGCATAACAGAATATTTCTATTTATCATCTGGGGGCAGTTTTCATCCAGAACGCCAACATGATGTTTGAAGGTGGAAGTTAAAAATAAATGTTGAATTGCCTGAGCCAAGTTTGGATAATGGTCTGCAAACTTGTGAGATATGGACAACAGAAAAACTATTCTTCCTCTTTACAGAATAAACTAAATCATTAAACATGTTCATTTGTTTTTTAGCAGCACTTAGTAGAATTGCTTTTTCGTAAATTGTTTCCAAGGTATTGGAATATTAAACTTGTCTTCCCAAAAATGAACAGACTCTGTGCGGAAAACCGCTCACTACTTAGTTCTGTAGAACGTGGGCCTTACTTGCATAATAATTCTACTGTTTGCTGGAAAGTCTCCGATCAGACAGGTGTGAAAACAGTGAGACGTAGATACAAAGCAAACGGACCCAACATGGAGAATTCTCACTGCTGCTTTCTGTAAGAATGAGACACGACTGACTCACTTGTTCCTCTCATAGAATTGTATGGACAGACTGATGATTTCATCCTCCGCTATGTTAAACGTCTCCACAACTTCCCCTGGTTCCAGCACACGATTCTCAGCGTAGAAGTCTCGCCTCCGTTTCATCTCATCTGAGGAGCAGCAAGCAAAGAAAATTAAGTGAAGAGGTGCATGATTACGTGGAAACTGAAGAAAAAGACCAAGACTGAGAGTTTGCTTCAATATGGTTTGTTGCTTTTCAACCTCAAGAAACAGGGTCTCACCTTTGAATAACCCCGGAACAAGCTTATAAACGATATCTTGTAGAGTTTTGTCCGCTCTGGAAAAGAAAACGTTCTCGTGTCGATAAGAATGATACTCATTGCATTCAGAGGGTTTTTTTAAAAAGGTAGCTGACGTGGAGCATCATGACTGACCTGATGCTGAGCTGTGGACATGTCTTATGAACCTGGACGTCACATCGAGGGCAGAACTTATTTGTCTCCAGGAAGGCAACGATGCAAGTTTTACAAACTGCACAGAGACAAAGGACACGGACACGTGGTGAAACACTGCTCTGCAACACCAGCAGGGTTGATGTGAAGTCTACGGAGGGATTTCTCTTCACCTCATCCTACTGTCCTGGCCCTGGGGTTTACTTTCTGTCATATATCAGTGTCATATGTCAATATCACTGCACTGAGCTCCCGGAGAGCCCAGTCAAAAGCACCCAGTTCCACATCTATGCAGTTTTAATGGATGCAACTTTTTGAGTTCATGTTAGCCGTGGGTCCTGATTTAAAGTATCACACACAATCAGGGGGGGGGGCACTCTGTCAGTCGTTCTGAAGGACATAGATGCAGAAGATACAGATTTCCTATCCTAAAGTATATATTCTCATTTTACACACTGTGCAAAGTCACTTTTCTAAAATAATAATCAGCTGCTTTTTTCAGGTGATATTAATTACATAATAATAATAATAATAATGAGAGGAAAATGCTCTGATGGCGATATATCACAGTAGTTCATTCCTGGGGTGTCCAGAGACAGCAGTCCTTGCATGTTAAATATGTTGGTGGGATGAGGGTCCCCGCCAGTCCAACACATTCATCAGCAGCCCCCACAGTTAGCACAGAGCTGGACAAGCACCTCGTTCACAGTGGCAACAGAAGAACTAGATTCACACACACGTCCTACGAGTCGTGCTCTTTTCAAAATTACCATTAAAAGGTGGGGGTCACAGTGCATGACTCAACATCATGCTCACCTCCCCACAGCCACAACAGGAGCAGCAGCTCTGCTGAATATGCACACAGTAGTAAGGTCTATGCTGATGTCATACTGGGAATGAGGGGGGGGGGACAACAGAAACACCGTGCATGCTTTGAAAAGTGATGCTTTTATGTGAGAGACTTACAGGAGTGCAGGCACTCTACGATGGTTGTAGCATCAATTAAGTAACCAGCGCACAGTGGACATGTGAGGTGTGGATTCAGATCTGTGATTTTAATCCGGTTGGGCTGCATTTTATCCATCTGGACAGATCTGCAGAAGAAACACAACAACATGAGAGGTCCTTATTACACAGAGGGGCTCGGGAGCCTGTGGAAATGTGCATAATGCTTGTTGAGACTATCGGCTCTCTCCCATATGAGCAGTGAGTGGCTGCCACACTGCTGCTGCTGCTGCTGCTGCTGCTGCTTCAGACAATGTCTGCAGCTCGTCCTTGGGACAGCAGCAGGTTGTGAAACCACAACAACGAGCAAATGTCCGACAAAAAAGCAGTGAGGTGACATGTTGGAGCGATGAATAAACAGCGTGTGGGCAGCAGGAGCCGTGCAGCTCCACGCAGACTGTGTGCTGGAACACTCAGCAGCAGACTATTGAATCGCCCCTGTGTGGCCTCATCTTGTGCATCAGCTCTGCTCCTCGACCAGCGGACCAACAAAGAGCGTTTGCATTTCTCCGGAGCTCCGCGGGCCGAGCGGGCGGCACAAGCGAACACATCCAGAGAAAACAGCACCGCTGAGAGAGGGGGGGTGTGCAGAGCCGCAGAAAATCATACTGGTACACAAAGCAGCCATCTTAAATTCACTGACAGGGCTGTATCAGGAGGCGAACAAGAGAGACTCAAAATGTGACACCGTGCACTTTGTGTGCGCCTCCGCAAACCGCGGGCCGCTGCGCCCGATAAAGAGCGATCACCGACGCTTCGTTCCTACCTGATCAGACATAAAAGTTTCCCTCTCCTCCCAACCAGGATCCAGGTAAATTATTTGGACTTGGACAGAATTTGCAGCAGCGCCAGAAAATGGCTTTTTTCAGCACCGTCAGAGGACTGCCCATTTTGGATCACGTGATATTATTTTGTCGCCTCGCTCTCGGGGCACTCAGGGTATCCTCTCTCTGCAGGCCCCGCACACACTCCCGCACCCTGCACCCTGCACCCTGCACGGGCCACCGGTGCTCCCTTTATTCCACCCGTGTTTCTGAATGTACTTGGCAGCTTCCACAGCACAGGGCTCCTCCTCGCCCTGTCTGTCGCCCTGTCTGTCTCTCGCTGTGGACTGTCTGCATCAGACAGACTGAGGGCCTGCAGGCCTCATGGCCCCCGGGCTCAGGGGAACTGGCCCTCTGACAACAGTACAAGTAAAGTGGTGGTAACTTGAAAAATCCTGCTCTGATTTTATTTGAACAATTCTTAAATAAAGGATATGTTTAGAATGAATATTGATATCAGAAACAACACATAGAACCATGAATGAAAGCAGGGATAAATGAAATAAAGATTTAAAAGGTTTTGAGGAGATGTGTACTTGTGGAAAAAGTTAGACATTTTTTATTAGACACATGACAGTTTATTCTCACGGCAGACTAAGGCCAATAGTGGTGAAATATAAACACTAACTACATTATTGTAATTGTACTTTACTGGGGTTCTACCACTTTATGCTGCTTTATACTTATAATATTGTACTTTTCCTGCACTGCATTAATTTGAGAGCTTTAGTTGCTAGTTAATTTACAGACTCAGATTATCAATATAAAATGTAAATCAGCTGATAAATGATGTATTATGAGAAGTTGAATTATCCACCTTTACCAGCTGTAACATTAAAGTGACATACACAGTAATACGTCAATAATTATAGTCCAATAACAGGATAAGTATATAATTCTGAAACGTCTTTGTACATGAGTACTTTTACTTTAGCTTTAATTATATTTTGGTGCTAATACTTAGGTACTTTTACAAGGTAAGATTTTAAATGCAGGACTTTTACTTGTCACAAAGTAATTTTACACTGTGGTACTACTACACTGTTGCCCATAAAGTTGGAATAATTGTTCAATACCCCCAATTTAGTTAAAGCCTGAATCCACAGTTTGCAAAGGTTCATTGTGGTTTAAGTTTCACTGTGATATGTTTGGAAGAGTTTGATCAATAAAGTTGAGAAGATCTACACTTTATTTATCAAGAATAAATCACATTGTCACAATCATTTCATGAGAAGAGGTAAAAAACATTTGATTCCAACTTTATGGGCAACAGTGTACTTTACTTGAGTAAAAGATACTGGAAAATACTTTTTCCACCATTGTCTTATTGAAATCTTCTTTAACCCAGTGAAATACAAGTTAAATGATTTTTTTTTTTAAATATATCATATATCAGATCAGTGTTGACCCATTTAAATATGAGATTAGAAATCAGGCCACCCTGTAATAAAAGCAGCACAACTCTGCGCAATAAATATGGCTAAGGTATATCAGGGTGAACACAGCGGAAAAACACAGAAAGACAGCAGGCAGGGAGACAAGCTGGTGCCTCTGTGATCAGAGTCATTAGACCATAGTGTGACCATACTGTAAAGTAAAGAAGAGACAGCTTACAAGAGTGCATACTGGTACTACAAACTCTACTGACTTCCATATCTGTCAGGTAAACATACTGTACAACATGATGAGCTCTCTCTGAAGACTCAGTCCCAACATGGGCTGGAAATTCAACTGGCTGGTAATGGTGAACATGTAAATTGTGTTGTCACAGAATAGTTCTTTGAGAACTAAGAAATGTAAGAAAATATCGTTTCATTCATGGGAGAGAAAAAGTAATTGCTAAAGGGGATTTGACAACTTTGATCTTAGATGGTGCAATCTTGAACCTGAGGTCTCCTGAAAACTAAAACCATGGCCACTAAATTATTGCGACTGATATCATCTTGTAGTGTAACGTCATTTATTATTTAAAAACACTGGTTCCTACATTTCCCATAATGCAGCAGAACAACGTCCGTTCATTAGACTTGCTTGGTAAAGACCCTTGTCTTTACTTTCTTTTCCCCTGAATGAGGACACATCAGACTGAGAGAAGAATAATGTCATGCATTTATTTCAGGAATTCAACATTAAGGATTCAGGAATCCCCACATGAGCAGCACCAGGTATTAAAAACTTCCACAGTATGGGGCATAAATCAAAACAATAAGAAACGAGATATAGTCCCATGGTCCAGGTCCTGGTCTGGTCTAAGTCCCTGGTCCTGGTCTTAGTCCCTGGTCCTGGTCCTGGTCTGGTCTAAGTCCCTGGTCTTAGTCCCTGGTCCTGGTCCTGGCAGGGTACGGTTGTGGGAACCCCTGCAGTTCTGCCGGCGGCCTGCTGGGGGCGCTGTTGACTGTGAAGTGCAACACAGACGCCATCTTGAGGAGACCCCGAACGCAACGCCTGTTGGTGGTGATTGACAACAATCTCGGGCGCATCAGGATGGGATTACTCACCGACAAGTAAAACAGCATCGCGTCAGTTTTGGGTTGCACGCGTTCAAGGGAAAGGAGAGGAGCTCCCCACCAGGCCTCGGTCCTCTGCTACGGGGTGTCTTCTCGTGAGGGAGAGGCTGCGCTGTTAGCCTGATGGCCGGCTAGCTGCTCCGTGGACTCCGCCGCGGCCTGCACGGGAGAGGAAGGGTGGTGACGGAGCAAAATGCTCTACCGCTGACTTCCAACAAGACACTCATCCTTCTCAGAGACTCGCTGCGAGTTGGACGATGAGCACGATGCACTTATAGATACTTAAAACGCTCTTAACTTTCCGATTTTTCTGTTGTGTGTCGAGGCTCCGAACCACAGTGAGTGCCGTCTTGCGTACCCTGAATTCCCAGCCCGAGACATGTCATCCAACTGCACCAGCGCGGCGCCTGTCAGCGCCAGCAAAACCAAGACGAAAAAGAAGCATTTTATAGGACAGAAAGTGAAATTATTTCGTGCGAGTGAGCCCATTCTCAGCGTTCTCATGTGGGGCGTCAACCATACGGTAAGAACCCGGTAAATGTGTCGCTGTCGCTGGCGAGCGGTTTGTTTATGCTGCTGTTTTGATTTAGCTAGCCTGCTAGCTTGTTAGCCTGCTGCCCTCATCTGTCAAGCCAGCTCTGATGCCTTCAGCCCGCCATGCAAAGTGCCCATTTTATGGATAGTCGCTAAGTGTTTAGCAGTGTGCCTGGACAGAAGGCTGCTGGCTGACTCCGTACTGAGCTGGTCCCTTTCATACAGTTTGTAGCTAACTGCTGCTGCCTTGATAGCTAGCCGCGGCTTGCTGTGCCTCAAGCGTGCGTTTGGAGATTCAGAGTGGATCTGTTCAATCCACTGCAGCTGCGGACTAACTATCACAAAATCCGTGTGCATTTTCACTCAAAGCACTGCACTAGCACCGTGCCATCATAAATCACGGACGGTGAGGTGTTTGGAAGCCAAGTCGTAGCTGCGGCTGCTGTAGTGCAGGCATGGAGTGGGAGGGGTGTGACAGGCAGGCAGGCGGGCAGGCAGGCGGGCAGGCGGGCAGGCAGACGGAGCAGCAGGTTTCATCCCCACAGCTGCAGACATCAGCCTGCCTATTGTTTGAATAAACTGCTCTGAGCTTGTATTTGCAGCTCCAACGCTCGGCGCCTGTATCCGATCGGTGCCATTAGTTCCATCACTCCATTTCCCTATTAATAGAGCAGAAAATAATATATCACGTTCACTTCTGGCCGAGGCTGCTCATTGCTATGAAAAGCACCGTGAAGGGCAGATTCTCCACCAGTGATGGATGGAGCTAATGTGCAATCCACCTTGTGCCTGTTCAGCCTGACACCCACTGTTGCACAGTTGAGTAGGGTGACAGTGACAGAGAACTATGTCCAGAGTTGAAACTTTTGGACTTGCTCAGAGGGCAGGAGCACCTGCTGTCCGCTGAGTGACTTCATTACTGTCACATCAGCAGTGCTGTGATCAAATGACAGTGTTTGGGTGGTAAGATGACCTCTCTTCCAAACACGACTTCAGTCAGTAATTGGTAGTAACTCAAAGGTGCTGCAAGACATAACACAGAGCCACAAGCATTAGCTGGCCTATTTTAAGCAAATGACACGTTGGATAAGATGCGTACGACCAAGGAATCAGGGAGGCAGCTAATGATATGGTTATCACTGCAGCATCTCCAGCATTCAGTGGGTGAACTTTGGCAGTGGGTGTGTGGGTGCAGCACTCGGGCCTGGTGATTTGAGGTGTGGGGGCGGGAAGCCGATTCAAGACATCAAACAGACTTCTCATCAAAGTCCTCTGCTTCCAGTCTGATGCTGTATGCATCTATAATAGTGCCTTAGCTGTGACGCTGGAAGACTTCACTTCCGCACGGTGTCAGTTGGTGTTAAGATGATGTACTACAACACCTGTGTAATGCTGTTAATCCCTCCATTTTTAAAATCTCACGTCGGCAAATAATTGCCCCGTCAGGTTTATCAGCGCTTCCAGTTAAAGGAATGTTTGTGTTTTCCTACACTGCACATACAGTGAGCTCATTCAGCATTTCTAAACGGCACTTCTACAATACCTGAGTGATGTTTATACAGGACCCAGTGTGTCCGTATAGAAGCTGTCCATCAAACGTTCATATCTCATCACGTATCATTTCACTTTTTGATGCCTTTTAGTTTCCCTGCACACAGCTGATCTCAGGCTTCTGTAGGCGCTAGGAAGCTCCCTAACTTAACTGTGAGTGAGAAGAACCCATATTAAATGACCAAACAGACTGTGCGCTTCCCCTTTGCTGCTCTTTTTTTAGTTTATCTGTCTGTTATTCCTCAGTTCACAGTTCCTTAAAAGCAGTTTGACTCAACTTTCTCCCCCCGGAGCAGTGGCATCTCTTCAATCTCTCCCCTCAATTTCTCTTGCATGACTGTTTACGTGATAATCTGTGAGGAGATTGAGTGTTGGATGTGGTTCAGCAGATAAGATCAGAGTCAGGGGTTTTAGCAGGAGCAAGAAAAGCTGTCAGCCTGTTCTTTGGTCCCTGAGTTAATGATTGGTGCTGGTAAACACTCGGCGCACATTTGGCCAAACGTGTTTTGGTCACATGAAACTGTAATTACATGTTTTATTTTACAAACTGAGATGTGTATTCACAACTCTGTTCTCTTAATTAGCAAAGTTTAGGGGCAAAATGACACTCACGGGTATTTTTCTCAGTTTCATGCTGGTGATGTTTAAAGTGCATCTTTATTTGTTTGACTGGAACTGCACACTGTACTCTGCGTAGGAGTCTGTTTTCAGCATATTTTCACACTGTGCCCTTATTGAAATTGCAAAAGTCAATATTGCTGCTTTGTTTTGTTATATTCCTTAATAATTATACAGTTTGTTGGTTTGTATATCAGCTATTTCCGCTCTACTTCAAGGTCTTGTCTGATCTCTCTTTTGCTCTCTCTGGTGTCTCTCCTTCAGGTTAATGAGTTAAGTAACGTGCCTGTACCAGTAATGCTGATGCCAGATGACTTTAAAGCCTACAGTAAGATCAAAGTGGACAACCACCTATTTAACAAGTAGGTACATCACGGCTTATGCACTGTCAGCAAAGTCCATTAAAGGCACAATCTGTAATCCACATGTATGGTCAAAATTAGAAATGGCGCCTTAAACCACTCTTTGCTCTCACCAAATCCCATCACAGTGGAAATGTTGATGTTACTGTTCTGGGTCAGCTTGCATTTGAGCACAGACTGTTATCAAAGCTCCGCTCAGTGCTTAACTGAGCAGCTTTGCAATATAAATCATCCTCATGGTAAAGTGACAGCGTAGGACTAAAGCAGCGTGGAGTTTTCTGTGTGTGATTGTGTCCAGTGGTCAGGGAAACGTGCCCCCTTGGTCCTGTATAGACGCGTGGGCATACTGTGAACACGAGATAAACAGTAACTAGGTCACCATAGCAGACTCTGGCCCAGAGGTGGGTCCTATTAGGGTTCATGACATTTAATAATATTTGTCAACCAATAGTATAGTCTGTGTCCATCACAAACCCGTTGGTTATTGTCAACTGGGGACTCTTGGTTGGTTGTGCCTGTGCAAACCTGCAGTTTGGACTTCCTGCTGCTCATTTACAGTGCCCAAAAGTCTTAGCGGCTTTGAGAATTAGCACATCATCTGTGTTCATTGCCAGGCACAAACCAACCAACGATAATTGAAACACAGGATGTCCCTAATAGACAGTCTCTAAATGAACTGTATATGTAAGATCCATAAAGTACTTAATTCATAATGAGACTGGTACACATCTGGCTTTAGCACTTAATGGAAGTTATGTCAGTGGCCCAGCTCACAATTCTAAATTTAAACGAGGTGTTGATTAAGCCTCGCGTCAAGGTTTGCTCTGCTGTTTGCTGGATGAGAACATGTTAAAGTGCAGCAAACAGGCAGCACCTAATGCTCTTATTCCAAAGCAGAACAAATGCATTTAGAAGAGAACCTCAAAGCTGCAGATGTCAACTCTGAATTGTAATATTGTCTGTGCAGGATCCCCACAGTAGCGTAGCAAACATAAATCCAACAATCGGCAAGCAAACATTTTGCGAACGAACATCAGTCAGTCTTCTTTCTTATCTTCAGGAATGAGTTTCTGTTTGTTGTGCTGACTGTGCTTGACTCACTGTCCCTTTCTTGTCAGAGAAAACCTGCCTAGTCGCTTTAAGTTCAAAGAGTACTGTCCCATGGTGTTCAGAAACCTGAGGGAGAGGTTCTGCATCGATGACCAGGACTACCAGGTGAGCCACTCTTGCTTACAAGATACAAACAAACTTCATTGAATTGAATTGTAATAATTTAAAGTTTTTTTTTTTTTTTTTTTAATTATTATTTATTTATTTGTTTTTCTGGCAGAACTCTCTGACAAGGAGCGCCCCACTCAACAGCGACTCCCAGGGTCGCTTTGGCAACCGATTCTTATCCAGCTACGACCACCGCTTTGTAATCAAAACCGTGTCCAGTGAGGACATCGCTGAGATGCACAACATCCTAAAGAAATATCATCAGGTAGAAGCCACTTGTACAGGACAGTATCTAATATTGAGCACTTATCTGAGTACTTTGACACCTTGTAATGCGATTAAACATTCTTTCGAATCTGAAGTCACACCTGCATAGAAATGATGCAGCATTGTAAAAATGATATGACTATAGAGCAGCGCTGTGTCCAGTTTTAATCAGTTTTCATACCATTTATTTGATTCCTCACTCCCACACTTCCCGCTATGCTCTCTGCTCTCCTCCCCCTCCAGTTTATAGTGGAGTGTCATGGCAATACGCTGCTCCCTCAGTTCCTGGGCATGTACAGGCTAACAGTGGACGGGGTGGAGACGTACATGGTGGTGACCCGGAATGTATTCAGCCACCGCCTCACTGTACACCGCAAATATGACCTGAAGGTAGGATGTGTTGGTTTTACGACCTGTGGAAAAAATGACACTGAAATGCATCAACCAATCTGTCGTCTAAAGATAAATCAGGTACACAGTAGACTGAATAAAGTCAGCACAGACTTCACACATGAGATCCACACACATCTCCCTCCACACATTGAAGTAACACTGTAAACATGTATGGAGTTATTAGAAGCAGCAGAACACTAGTAAGGACTCCTGCAAGGGAAAAAGAATAAAACATGAACTAAACACAATGCAAAATAATGTAATAAATAATATTAAAAAGAAATAAATGTAGATATAAAAGATAATTACAAACACAAACTTGATTTAGGTGAAATTTAAGAAGTAAATGAGGGGGGCAAATTAGGGGGAGGCCAGCGTCCAATCAGTTTTACTGCTGAAACGAGCAGTCGATTAATCAGTAGCTGATGATGGTAGATAACAATGTTGATAGCTGACTTCTAGTTCAGTCAAATATTTGCTCTGAACAGCTTTGTTTTCTACCTTTGCATATATCGTTTGAATTTAGACTTTTGTTTGGATGAAACAAGACATCACCTCTGACTCTGAGAAAATCAACACGTGCATTCATGATAAGAAAGTTAGTTGCAGCCATAAGTTAAGTGAAAGATTTATTTTTGTGAATATATTTAAACAACTTAACTTATGTTTCATTGTCCGTGGCAGTAGTTTAAAAATACTGCTATGAAAAAAATGACCACCTTGTGGTAGATTAAAGAAGAACTCCATGATTGTTTGCATCACAGGTTTACTATCAATCAATCAATCAATCTTTATTTATATAGTGCCAATTCATAACAGCGTTATCTCAAGACTCTTTCCATAAAGAGCAGGTCTAGACCAAACTCTTTAATTAGAGAGAGACCCAACGATTCAGGAATTCAACATTAAGGATTCAAGAATTCCCACATGAGCAGCATCAGATATTAGATTATACTGAGCAACAGTGGCAGGAAGAACTCCCCTTTAACAGGAAGAAACCTCGAACAGACCCAGGCTCAATGTGGGCGGCTTTCTGTCAGGGTCCGTGTTGGGTGGAGGTTACTGCATGTGTGTAAAAAGTTGTTCCATGGGGAGGTTGAGGTGGTGTAGGTTGGTTTGAAAATGAAAGAAATGTGGGGGTGTGGAGTGAGAAGGGGACAAGCTGACCACACCTCTGATCATCTCTGCGTGAGGCCTGCAGCATGAGGCAACATTAGCAGCTACTAGCATAACACACCCCGATCTCAGACTGAAGTGTCGGCTGGTGAGTTGCATTGTGGGTGGTGTAGGCGCAAGGATTTGGACAAGAAGAATGTGTAGAATAGAAAAAAGACGGTATGTCTGGTTCTGCTGCATCAGTTGGAATGCGGATATTGTTGTCTAGATTGTTCTGCGTGTGATTGGACGTAAAGTTTGCTGGAGTCCCAGTTCTGTTCGTGTGATTGCCTGATAAACGGAGAGAATGGTGATTTAATTTCTAGTATGCCTCGCATTAACAACTGCAAATTGTCTGATTATTAAGATTTTTTTTGTGTCAAAAGGAAAAAATGGGCATGGCAATGACTTTAAGTAGTTCATACAGTCCTGGTAAAATGTACAGGAGATTACAGATGTAGCTCATTAATATAGAATTCTGGCTTTGTGCTGAATATTACAGTGCACGTCACAGTAGTAGCAGCGGTTGTGAGCACAGCGCACTGACTGCCTCTTCACCATCCCATAAAAAGCCTCCTTTCCTGCCAAGTATTCTCTGGAGGAAAGAACCTTTCCAATAGTGACACATCAAGAAGATGCTGTCTGAGTTTAAGTGGATGATATGCTAACAACACCTCTGATGTATCGTGAGCTGCTTTCAGTTAATTCTATTTTTATTCTTATTTTCCCTAATTTCTAGGGTTCTACAGTCTCAAGGGAAGCCAGCGACAAGGAGAAGGTACGTTTTATTTCAGTGCGTTGATGGCTGCTGCCATGATTGGACAAAAATAAATGTCCTTAGCTCACCCAGTAGCAAACTTGTCAAATGGCAGCTAAATTAAGTAGTTACAAGTAAGCAAGATATTGTAGTAATACCCTGTTAGTGTGTTAGTGTGTACTGTACTGTACTGTGTGTCCTGTAGAACACTGATGCATGTCAGTAGTATCTGTAAATCTACAGCTGATGATGCATGTGTGGCCCTGTGACCTCTAATCATCCCAATGACCAAACAAAAGTGACATTTTAGTTTAGGAAAACATGAGCATGACATTGAGCCCAGTACCAAAATACTTTCCCCCTCTTCAGGCTAAAGAACTCCCCACTTTTAAAGACAACGACTTCCTGAATGAAGGCCAGAAGCTGCAGATAGGAGACGACAACAAGAAGTACTTTTTGGAGAAGCTAAAACGGGACGTCGAGGTAAAAAAACACATCCAGGTTCTCATCTCGTCTGCAGTAGAATAGTTTGGCCGTTGCTCTGTTTAAAGCACGAGGCTCCTCTGACACACCAAAGAAGTGCTGTGATGGTGCTTTCCATAACAGGGCCTGCACGAAAACATAATCTGTATTAGCAACTTATCAACCAACATTTTAGAACTCAATATCTTTGTATTGCTTTTTCACAACACAAATTTTAGGATTAGATAAAGTATTTTTTCTGTTAAGGAGTTGAGGATGTCTCAGTCCAAACCCAGGCTAGAGGCTTGTTCTCCAGAACTCGTCATTAAACAGAGACAGCACTGAATACTCAAGATTAAATCTTTTTAGAAAAAAGACGGCATCATCCATGTTTAGTTATATTCAACATTCACCACCACAGGGAATAGATGGAGAGGCCATAAAAGCCATGGCTTTATTGCTAACCTCAATAACAATGGGGGGGGGGGGTTCAGCAGTGATCTTATTTGGGTTCAGGTTCTTTATTGTCCTCGTCCAATTGAGACAGCCTTCACCTTTTCCAAATCTCTCCAACACTTAAAACAAACACTTCCACTCAATTCAAAGACCTCCACTGCATCAAAGAACAACATCCAGGCCGGCTGTGGCTCAGAGGTACAGTGGGTCGTCCATCAATCGTAAGGTCGGCGGTTCGATCCATGGCTCCTCTAAGTCAGCATGTCGAAGTGTCCTGGTGGGGGGGGGCAAGACACTGAACCAACTTCAGAGTGTGAATGTGTGTGAAAGAATAGTCTCCTCAACTTAGATTCCTCCTGTATGAATGATGTGTGAATGAGGATTATTATATGTTCGTAGTCCCCTTCTTATATTATAAAAGGTCTGCCTTGCCTGGATGAAGCGATCACATCCAGCAGTAATCCTTCAAGGCGTCTTGCATGTGATTTTATTGTCTGTGTTGAGCTGTGAGATGGGTCAGTGGGAGCCTTTCCTGCTGATAGCAGAGGAGTAATTAGTGCCTCTCAGAGATGGTGGTACGTCTTCCTTTTTGCACGAGCGGTTGTATCGCCTTATCTTTAAATAGTTCCCAAAACTCTGCAGGAAGCCTGCGTGGCCCGGCCCTTAAAACGTTAAGACAAACAAGATGCATTCATAATTCATGTTAACTGTGATATTAATTGGGATGCTAACTTTGGCTGGTGAAAAGCAGGCGTAAAACAAAATGTACTCCCTGAAGTGTCTTTTCGTACTACTGAATTCTGAAAAAGACATTTTTAGGCAGTGTTCCATTTAAGTTTCATGAAATGAAAGCGTCACATCGACAACACCCAAAAAAAAAATGTACACAGTGCCATGGACACCACTGCTGTGCCTCCATCCTGATGAACAGGTCACTATGGTAACGACTTCTGAATCACAAGGTAGCCCCGCCCTAAATTAACGTCCTGCTGTGTTGAGGATTTGAAACTACTGATTTAGTTCATTAGAAAATGTCTACTGAGATAATAAAGTTTAAAAGTAGCCTCATCTTCTCACAGACTTCTGTACAATCGGACTTCTCTTTGTAAGTAGTGGAGTCGCCCCCTCTTGGCCATTAAAAACAATGCAGGTTTGAGGCATTTCAGCATTGGCTTTGCTTTTCAAAACCGAATACACGTCCACTTCTCTTATACAGTCTGGGTGTTCAGCAGCTAGTCGCTAACTTGGTGCTGGACGGTGGATTTGTCAAAGCTCTTTCACTGTAGCTGGGACCATTGTTGATGAAAGCAGTGACACTAATACAAAACTGTCTTACTTGCGTGATCATTTTCTGTTGGTGTGTCACTACTGCACTACAGCACTGTCAGTTTGATTCAATGCTACTATAAATTAGTGAAGCTTTAAAGACTGGTATGATACCCATCATTACCGTGGAGTTTAAATGAGCATCTTAAAAAAAGGTCTGGCCGACTGTTCTAAGTCAGACCAGAGTTGGATGACGGACAAACTTAAATGTGCGAATGTGACACGAGGCGTTACATTGAGTGTTTTCTTTGTCTGTCAGTTTCTGGCTACCCTAAAGATCATGGACTACAGTCTTCTAGTGGGCATCCATGATGTGGAGCGAGCAGAGCAGGAGGAGATGGACGTGGAGGGCGCAGGGGAGGAGGAGGAGTACGAGAACGACGGGATGAGCGGAGGTGTACTCACCGGCTCCTTCGGCACACCTCCTGACAGCCCTGGAAACCCTCTCAACTGTGGTGGATTCTTTGGCCCCGGGGAGTTTGACCCTTCTGTGGACGTTTACGCAATCAAGAGCCACGACAGTGAGGGTCATTTTTGACTGACTGACATAAGATGCACAATCTTTAACTTTTTTTTAATTTTACATTTGCCTTAAATAATAATAAGCCATAATAATAAACCATCTGTATCAGCCAGGTTAGGTGCACTCAAAACAAGGGAGTGGAATGGTCAAAGCTGCAGTCCTCATAACAGTAGTAGTAGTAGTACTGTGTTCCACCACCAAAGAATAAAGCCACAACAGCTGTCATTATTTATTTTCAGGTGAAAGTAAAACCTTGTGATGTGCTGTTCCTGTGCTAGGTGCTGTGAAGAAGGAGGTATACTTCATGGCCATCATCGACATCCTCACGCACTATGACGCTAAGAAAAAAGCTGCACATGCTGCCAAAACTGTGAAACACGGGGTGAGTGTGAAGACATCATCTTCGTCAGCTATACATGAGGAAGATTCAACACGTGTTTAAAAACTTCAATAACTTCTTAGAACTCTCTCTTTTCCTATTTTATTATTCATTTTTCACGTGAAAAACAATAAACTCTGTTCGTTCCCCATAAGTGTCTTCTTAGTCACCTTGAATTAAGTTGTCACCAGCGTCCTCTCCATCACCTTTCAGCCAATCACATGTAACTCTAACCGAACTAGCCGGCTGCTGGTAACACCGCCTCACTTTAAAGGATAACGTCTGTATTTTTAAACCGGGACCCGATTTTTACATATTTTAAAATCACTGGTAGGTACAAAGGTTTGGAATTTGTCCAGTAGATCACCTCAGCCAGCAGCCGTGGAACAGGCTGCAATGGTTGCAAAGTAATTATTGGGGCAACTGCAGCCAATCAAAGAATGTCAACTAAAAGGGTCAGTGCACAATAATATAACACACAGTAACAGTAACTGACTAATCGATTAAACAGCGGTAGACCAGCAACTCCCACATTAGTGAAACTGTCCTTTAATGTAGAGTAATGAATCCAGGCTCACAGGTAAGCTGGCCAGTGAGGTAGCACGTGTGGCGTCGTTAATCTAGATAAAGGGAGAAGCAAGTTATTGTATTATACCTGTTTGTTTCCAGCAGCAGCCTCTAAGAATGACATCTGAAGTAACAATTGCTCAATGAAGTAAAAGTGAATAACACTTCATAATGAGTTTAGTGTTCATGATGATAGATTGATTGATTTAGATATTTTACTCTGTTCATATTATTTATTCTCCTTTATTTATTTAGTATTGAGCACGTCAGGGCTCCCTAACAGATGCCAACACTTGTTTGGTATTTTACAGGCATAATAAAGGAATGTAAAAATAATGGTGTCAGGCCTTGCAAGTGTTTTAGAGTATTGATGTGTTTGTATTGTCTGTGTGCGGTTCCATTTATCTCATTTTCTGCTTGTTTTGTTCCGTTTGTTTGTCTCCCAGGCCGGGGCAGAGATCTCAACGGTGAACCCAGAGCAGTACTCCAAACGATTCTACGAGTTCATGTCCAACATTTTATCATAGACTCATCTCCCATCTCCCAGTCCCCCCCCCCCCCCCATTCCTGTCATAGACCTGTCAAATACCACGCACTTATTTCTCTTCTCCCTCGCCTCAGTGTCCCCTCTGCCTCTCTGCCCCCTTCAAATAAAAGAAAAAAAAACTACCAGTATCCTCCCAGAACCAGGACCAGTCTGGCAGGAAGGATGCACCGAGCCTGTTACACTGTCCCATACAGACACACTCACCACCACCACCTCCACCTCCTCCTCCTCCTCCCTGGCTCCTTCAACCACTGCAAGGAAAACTCGTGAAACCCCTCACTGAATCTGAAACAACATCCCGATAATCTCCCACTTCTTTTTGTTTTTAAATTCTCTGCCTCCCAGATTTCCTCAGCCACCTTGTTACTCCTCACGCCAGCACGGAAACTGTCTCACTAATGCCTTGAACGAGTGTGTCAGCTTCAGCAGTTAACAGTCCGTTAGTACAGTCTGTTCAGTTTCTGTTCATGTTGTCGTTGTTCCTATGATTTCTATTAGACACACACACACACACACACACACACACACACACAGACAGATGTAAACAACTCACACAGATGCTGAATGGTCAGATTGCATGACAAACTCTTTGACAGTTGCCATCAGACTTCTCTCTCAATAATAACAAAAAAAAACTGCTGACAAATTGGACCGACGGGATAAACACATTAATATATAATGGTGTATTAAGTAAATGAATGCAATATCAAAAATGCATGGCTGATGTGTACATGAGACTCCACCAGTAAGTTGAAACATCAAACCACTGAACTTAGCATCTGAGTGTTACAACTAAAACAACAAAAAGAGAAGAAAAAAACTTGGTGTTTGAATGTTACGTTGCCATATTGTTTTTGAATATTTTTGAAATTCTAACCGTGAGTTTGGTGGAGGTTGGTCTAAGAAAAAAAAAATCACATAAAAAGGGGAATTCTGCAGCAAATTCTTGTTTTATTACCATAAGGATCATTTTTATATCTTGTTTACATTAATGTAGCAATTTGTGTTTGTATACAGTATTGTTTTGTTACCGACAGACGTTAGAAAAAAAAGGTTACTTGAAAATGATTCATTGCATATTAAAGGGAGTTTTATCTTGTCTTGGTTTTCGGCTATTTCTTCAGTTTTTAGATGAGGAAACGCGAGCACACGTACAATATAACATCGTGCAATAGTCATCAAGAGCTACTCTGAGCTCCATCCACACTGTTTTTAATTCATTTATTTTAATGTGATGTTTCTCACCCTGCTTGTGCATTTCGGGAAGATCTGTTAAAAAAAAAAATGACCCTGTTGGGGTCATTTGATGATCAAACTCCATCCATGGAAGTAATCTGTACTCTGCAACTCCAGAAAAACCAAGTAGCCAGACCCCGAGTTGAGCTTTTTTTTTTTTTAAACTCAAGCTGCAATGAAAAATTGTGTGATTTACTTTTCAAGCAGAAAGGTCAACAAGTTGTGGTTGTTCCTCAGGCGTGAAGCTTTGCTGCTTTTCTCTGTTTAAATCACTGGAAACTGAACCTTCTCAGACTGTTGATCAAACAAAACGTGGAGACGTCACTGAGCTCGATGTTTTATAGACCAAACTAATCATCAGATCACCTGGTAATGAAGGCAGCCCCAGTCGAATCACCATAAAACATCAGATCAAACAATATTTTACAAAGGAGAACTAGAAGATTATCGTGGCACCACAGCAATGTTCAGTTCACTCATCATTCAACCCTCATTGCAAAATAGGTGTTCTGGCAAAATGTACAAACTTTTTTGCATTCAACACAAAACACTTTTAACGACTTGCAGTCTTGATTATTCAACCCCCTGAATGGAATCCCTCTTAAGAGCACTCCACTGCATATTCAGGTGTCGTTTCAAACGCATTGATGCAACTTATCAAGGGCCTCATTAGTTGCATCAGGTGTGCTTGAGATAGGACACATCAAATACCCAGACCGGCTGAGGGTGTGTGTTATGTGTGACATATGGGAAAGTCATGAGAACTGTCCAAAAAGTTAAGAAAGGAGATCACTGCCTCGCACAAGCACGGAAAAAGGTAGCAAAAGCTATCTTTGAGTGCCATCAATGGCTGCCACCAGATTTCTGAGGAGGCAGGAGGACTAAAAAAGACCTGCAGCAAGACTTGGTGGCAGCAGTAAGATGCATGCTAAACACTGAGGGCCTCCATGTCTGAACTCCAAGACGTTCACCTAAACTGACTCCAATATGTTTGAAACCATATAGATAAGCCACAGAAGTTTGGGGGTTCTGCTCTGTGGAGCGATGAAACAGAACTAGAACTTTTCAGGTCTTTGGATCAGTGGTATGTCTGGAGGAAGAGGAAGAATGAGAACACCCTGCCTACAGTGAAGCATGGTTATGGATCAATGATGCTCTGGGGCTGCTTTGCTTCTTCGGGCACTGGAAACCTGCAGATGAATCAAAAACATCATGCCATCTGGGCATGAGGAGGCTGAAGCTTGGACATCATTGTAACATCCAGCAGGACAATGATCCCAAACATACCTCACAGTCCACCAAGGCTTGGCTTCAGAAAAAGCCCTGGAAGATACAAGAGTGTCCGTCACACTTACTTGAATCCCGCAGAAAATCATTGGTGGGATTTGAAAGAGGCGGTTGCTGCACACAAACAAGAACACTAGAGAGCTGGAGGCTGTTGCTCATGAGGAATGAGCTCAGATTCCTCAGGAACGCTGTCAGAACCTGGAGTCTGACTGTGCATCATGTCAGCAGCAGGTCAGAACAGCAAAAGGTGCTCTAAGAACTACTGAAGATGTTTGTCAAGAAGGGGTTAAATGTTTTTGAAAGTGCAGTAGTCATTAAAAGTGGCATATTGTGCTGAATTTGGAGAAACCATCTGTAATATTAGATATGTTGAACTATTTCAATGAACACAGCTGAAAGTTTGCAAATTTAGCCCAAACAACTAATTTGTGATGGGGGGGTTCGATAAGTTGCACCTGTAGTATTACACACCTGTAATGTTTCTCTTCTCTTATCTCAAGTGATTCTAAAGAGGATGAAGCAGCAACAGCAGAGGCAAAAACTGTCCCACCCTTTGGCCCCTAGGATGGGTTCAACTCCCTCTCTGCCTGTCTCAGCTCTACACTGAAAGCTCTCTGTACCTTTAGAGAGAAAACAGTCCAGGCTGTCAAAATCTAAAGAAACTGTAGGTTAAAGTATTTCACCCTGCAGGTTTGATGGAGAACCAGTGAATTTGGTTTAATATTCAACATTACTGACGATGTAGCAAAAACTCCCAACAGTCGAGTTCATTTAAACGTGTTCATTTATTGAACGATATCAATAAGAAAAAAGACAGTAGAAGCATTGTTTTATTATTTTTATACAAAACATCTGTAATTGTTGAAGTGTGGGGAGAAAGTGAAGCTCTAGTCCATCCTGGCCTTCAGAGTTCGTGTGGTGATCTTGTCTTTCTCACTGCAAGAGAAAAGAGAAGGCCGTCAGTCAGTGCTAAACGTCCCTGCTGGCCCGTGCATGCTGCTCTTGTTGTTGTACTTACATAACATGTACGACGACTCCCATGCCAGAGACTGCATCTCTATCAACTGCATTCAGCATCGCCTGGGAGATGGTCTCAAACAGGTCCTCTGGTTCCTGCACATTCAAACGCATTCCTCAAATTAGCTTTCTATGTGAAAACACCGTCTCTTCCAACTTAAATTCCTGCTGTATGAATAATGTGTGAATGTATCGTAAAAGCACAAGTACAGAGCGTTTACCAAAGAAACAGAAGTTTTACTAAAGAATTTCTGTGGAATGACAGAAACCAAGGCAGACCTCATATGCTGCACGACCTTTAACAATTGGCCTCTGTAGCATAAACAGGTGAACAGATAGTGAACAGTGGCGGCTCTTTATTGTGTAAAAACACCGTTCTCACCTCAAGCGGCTAGCCCAGAATTTTAAATATACAGAAGTTAGTAGTAACTACATTTACATGCACCTGCAACCATAACGTGTGCAATATTAGGGGAATATTGATTTGCACATAAATTAACTGGTAGTAACTGTAGTTTAGCATTCAGTAACCAATGTACAGGCAGAAGAGCGACTTCCCTCTTCTCACACTACCTACCATGTCTGGCTCCCACAAAGATTCACACATGCCGTACATCTGCTCCGAGCAGGTGCCGCTCACAACAAAGTCTTCTGTGACCATGGGGCAGCCAATCAAATCCAAGGAGCAGATGAATGGCTCGAGGGTTTTGGGATCTAGTCCAGCGATCACAGGCTCGATGTAGTACGGCCCAAACCTGATGAGCGGATCACATAATTAACCAAATCTTCTTTCACCTCACATGGGAGTATTTACACCTACAAGGACGCCTGCGGCTTTTCAGTGCACTCACCTCCTTTCATACAGCAGGTTGGACACCATACTCATGAAGGTCTTGGGCTTTATCTGACGACCCTCCTTCAGCTCATACAGGTTCAGTCTGAATTTGAGTCTCTGGGCTCTACACAGAAGGCAAAGACGGCTCCAGTTAGCAGTGTTCTTCATCATCGCTTGCATCTTACATTTGATGATGCGCTTCAAAGCAACAAATTCACAGAGAAAGTAAACCGAACTTATTTTTCTTATTAACAGCATCACATATACCAGTTTCCCCTAAAAAAACATGTGATTCTCAGGGATTAATATCGTCAATTTGATAATGAACGCAAGACTCCAGGCTTTCACCAAGTAAGAGTTTGTTGGATCTACAAGTTCGTTTGTAGAGCTTCAAAGAAAACCTAGCTGGCATCCTGCCCTGGTGGTGAAAGAACTGCTCCAACACTTTGAGAGAGAGAGAGACGTGGAGATTAAACACTCACACTGTCTGGACATCAGTGGCCAGCCCAGCCAGTCCAATGTACAGCCGCTCGCCCATGGGGAAGATCTTCAGGAAATCTGTGGTGACCATCTGAGCCTGAATGCCAAACCTTCGGTCCGCAGCTATGGCCACACAGTTCTTCCCCCGCATGGCCATGACGGCCCCTCCGTTATATGACATAATAGACTGGATGAAGGAGGAGAGGGGAGAGGTCAGTCACAAACAGGCAGATCAGTCAGCTGACAGCATCTTTATCAGCAACAGTCAATTAACTGGTAAGACTATTTAAGCAAAAAGGCAATGTGAGCCAATTAAATGTTAATTTCGGCTCTGAAAAAGATTTAAGTAAGTTAGTTATTTAAGTTAAAAGTATTTAAGAATGCAGTGAAAGTGTGTGTAAAAGAACAATAACATACAGTAATGTTTTTTTTTTTACCTCAAAATATACTATCTGAGATATTTATTACATTTAAAAGCAAAAAATCATGTCTCCATTTAATCCATCAGGGTCACTTCAAACTCATTGGTATAGACACGGTGGATTCACTCAACATGGCTTAAATTGAAACTAACAAAAGAAGGAACAACACATTAAAACCTGTAGCTACAGGATAAAGGCTGAAATGATATTTCTGTGAAAGGCATCGTCAGTGGTTGGTTAAAATCTGTTAGTTTATAGGAGACCGTAACATTACGTTACATTAATCAGTTGTCAGGTTTTGACGTTGAGGATTCAGCTAACTTAGCTAACTAGCTAACTAAGCTAACTAAGCTGACAGCGTGTTTTTCAAACGTTAGCTGGTGTTGACAGACACTGAACTGCAACAGTTTTCTTATACAAAGCAAAGTGGCATGAACATGAGTTCAGAAGACTACTGATACACTAATATCAACTTAAACTGCTGCGTTAGTGAAGCTAACGTGCCGCTAACGCTTAGTTAGCTGTTGCGAATTTAGCTTTCCGGCTATTGCCACCTATTGCAACTTAATATTCTGAACAGCAAGATAAAATACATAACTATTAAATATGAAATTATCTGTGGACATTATGGTTACTTGTAGATCCTCGCGTTGAATCTGTTTACAGAGAATATTAGCTTATTAACGTTTGTGTGCATGCTAGAAACACCCTACTATGAGCTACCAACATTAGCTTAGCCAAGCTCTTGTGACTCTAAGCCTGGTTTATTCTTACTCTTGTTAACTAATTTTGAACCACGACCCAACAAAGTATTTTTATATGTTCTAATGGCTGGTGTTCTTACCATCGTGAAGGTTTTCCTGTATTGTCCTAACAAACTCCACTTCTTCTTGGCTATTATGAATGAGCGCTAGCGTCAGTCTGTTTCCTACAGTGACTACACGATTTAGAAACACAGAGATCAGACTAACCCGATTCTCTTACGTCATCTGTTTCCGCAAAGTTAATTGGCTGGACGAGCGGCATCCGGCAAAAAGCGCTGCTATCATTGGAGGACGTGTGCAGTAACCCGCAGTGCTTACATAGTTTGTTTGAGGCATATTAAAGTGAAATTAAAACCGTGTTAGATTTTGGGGGGATGCTTCTAAAACTGGACTAAGAGTCTAGGTTTACTGATGTAATCGGTTCATCTCAACTGTTATATGTGTTATAATGAATAAGAATTATTCATTTAGTACAAATAGCTACGTGAGACAAGATAACCACCTATCCACGTCTGCTCAACTATTAGCACCATAAATTACATAAACAATGAATTATTAAAATTGTATATTCTACTTGTGAGGATTTTTAAAACTGTACATTTTACATCCTAATAACTGTTGCACTCAAACTAAATTGAGCTTGGACACAAAAGATAAAACAGAGACCATGACCTGTTCCAGTGTTGATGAATATTTGATTTGAATATTTCAAGGTTATGTTCAAAGGTGTGTTTTATCTGGCCGTATCTGAATGACAAAGTATCTCCACTGACTACAGAGAAAACAAATAATGGTGCTCTGGAGGTATGTTTTTATTTCAGTTGCTACCCACAGGAGAACACTGATATATTACAAAAAACTCTGGGATAAAAACAGGTCTATACTGTAAAAACAAAAACAATATGCTGTACAAAGTTCAGATGACGTGAACCTTAAAGTGGTACCGAGAACAGATCAGCCATGGTGGGCCTTTTCTAACATTATGTACACATTGTGGAAACTGCTTCTCAAAATAACAGCCATGAGTGGGCGTGTTGTTCCCAGGTCGAACTCAAGACAGATTGTATTCAACGCATGAATACACGGTCTGTTCCATCAGTTCAGTTTATCTGTATGAGAAATGTTGTGTCTTCATCTCTTCATGAAGTTGTCCAGGGAGGCTGCCGTCCTCTGAATGGAGTGGATGTTCCTCTTCACCCGGTCTTCTAGGGAGGAGCTGGCAGCACTCGCTAGCTTCATGTCACTGCAAGAGGGAACAGTGATTGGTAAGAGGTTAGAAATAGGAGAAAGATCAGGACGTTTAAAACAGAACAGGAGACACGTGTCCAAAAACGTCACATCCCCTGATATTCTGTGTCCATATGGCTCTGGAACTTACTGGATGAAGCCAGCATGGCGGTCATGCTTGGCATTTTGTTCCCGTTGCTTTTCTTGCTCGTCTTGCCTCTTGTATCTCTTCACATTGTTCTCCCTGTCCTCCTCCCTCTGCTTGGCCTGCTCCATCATCTCCCGCCTTTTGCGCTCCAGCTCTTCTGCAGAGAGCTTTCTACATTAGACAGAAGAAAAAAAGATTACTGGAATCCATTCAGTGTGGGAAGTGATTACAATAATTCTCTAAATACCTGATTATTATTAACATTTTCGGATTACATCAACTCAAATGTCAGAGTATGCAAAAATATGATAAGTGAACTGGTTCAAGTTTTGCTGCACCCTCAGGAGTTATTTCTTATTATTGCGTATATGTGTTTATCAAACCAAGCATCTGTACCAGCATTTTGAGACAAATGCTGCAGTGACCCATCTGTTTGATGGCAAATAGTCTCATATTTTGAATCTACTTCCACAATCTGCTGTGAAAACAATGACTCAAAATGCTAAAAGACAGAGCACTGATATCCCTGACAACATCATCCTTTCTGATGGGTAACTGAATCCATTATATCCATCTATGGTCTCTTCAAAGCCACCTGGGAGTTGCTAGTCTAACACAGCCTCAATCTGTGTTATTGTGTGACTTTGTTTTTTTAAATGATTAGTTTGGATCTGAATTAACATGTTAAAACACAAGTCACAGCAGCTACACTGGCAACTCCCATGTTCTGTGAGGTAAAATGACTGAATGAATTTTTGTCAATGAAGTTTGGCGGCTTTGAAGGGAGCAATATAACAGCTTCAGTTCTTTGTCAGAAAAGGCTTATTCTAAATATAACAATATTGATATTTTAGCTGGGCCTTCGTTAGGTGGCTAAAATGTGTTTTTCTGTTGCCCCCGGCTACAGCATTACACTGCTTGGCTTCCATGCCAGGGCTGTGGCTCAAAGGATGAGTGGGTCGTCGATTCGATCCCCGGCTCCTATGAGTCAGTCTCAGCTTCAGTGTGTGAATGTGTGTGAAAGAATGGACTCCTCCTGAATGAATGATGTGTGAACGGGTGAATGAGGATGTGATCTAAAAGTGCTTTGAGTGGTCGAAATGACTAGACGAATACAGACCATTTACTCCAACCTGCTTCTCCAAACTGAACACAACCGACTGTAGGTGCTCCAGTGACTATGGATAAGTACCCCATCCAACCCCAATTCATACAGTCTGAACTATCCCTTTGAGACTGAATACTGGTGGAAAACTTCAACATTGTAATCTGATGGGGAACAGGTCAGGTCAGGTCAGGATGAAGGATGTATGACTATAATCAATATGAATTAAATTAGAATAATGGCCTTCCTGGAGCCCCGTGAAGTCTTACTTAGACACGGCGTGCCTCTGCCTGTGGTAGCGCTCTCTCTGTGGGCTGGAGGCTCTGGGCTGGACCTTCCTGTCGCCTCTCTGTGAGGAGGAGGAGCTGGAGTGATTCTCCCGGTTGTTCCTGTGAGGCGATCGGGAACGGCTCCTCTCGTGGCGCCCTGAGTGGTTGGAGGGAGCCGAGGACTGGTGATGTCTGCCAGCGGGGAGCTGAGAGGAGAAGCTCAACCGTTAGAGGACTTATCAGGGTTCTGGTGCAGAGACAGAAACTCCAGAATGCATCATATATAGTGCTGCTCACTGACCTGCAGGCCATAGCCTGGAACATGGTGGGAGCGAGACTTGGTGTCTGCTGAGGATCCGTCTTGTGAATGTGACCTAAAAATAGATGAAATGAGATATTTAAATCTATTTCCTTGATTGAATTGATAGTATTTAGTAACAGAGTGAATTCTATTATACAAACCTGGTATCTTTGGACCAGACATCATTTGTATGCAGTATGTTCCAACAATATCATAAATAATCTCCATGTATACCTGTGTTTTTTCTCGGCCTCATCGGAGCTTGAACTTGAACTCCTTCTCTTGTGCTTCTTTTCCTTTCTCCTCTCTTTGTCTTTCTTCTCCTTTTTATCCTTCTTCCTCTTCTTTTTCTTGTCTTTCTTGTCGAGATTCTGGCGCAGCTGTAAATTCACAAATTCAAGAAGAGCAGTACATGTACATGTCAGCCATGTGAGAGTTGGTTATTTACAGTTAAATCATCAAAATCGGAACAAAAACATTGGTAATTTTACCATTTCTTTAATTTTCTTCATCTTCACTGGATTAGTCAACACCTCCCTCTTCTTTTCTTCTTCACGTTTCCTTCAGAAAACAAACAAAACATTAATTACATGATTTGCAACTTGTAGCACAAATTATGGTAAGACCTAATGCGTGTGCTTACCTGATTTCAAACAGGGGGTCTTCCCTGATCTTGGCAGCCAGATCAAGGTTGGAGGCAGGAGTGCTGGGGTTGAAGATGGACCCGGGCAGGAGGCCAGTCTCAGCTGATGGACCGCTCTCAGGCTCCTCATATTGATCTGTGATTTGCTTGTCAATGGGACGTCCCAGCAGATACTCATCTCTGGACACCTGGCCTGCAGGGCCCTGGTACATCCAGTCCAGGCGATCATCCCTCTTTCTGTCATCAGCATAGAGATATGAGATATGAGACTTAAGCATTCTGGGTTTTTTTTCTCCATCTTAACCCACAAAACAATTTTCATGATGAGAACTAACTTGATGGCACCGGTTTCCTCTGCAAATCTTGTAATTTCTTCTCGGGCTCGTTCATCTTTCAGTTCTTTCTGGAGCTCCTCAATCTTCTTGCGTTCAGCCTCGTGTTTCTGTTCGGCTTTCCAAACACGCTCAATGTTCTTCATAGTCTGGGGATGCCAGCTCTTTTTCAAGTTCTGGCACAAGACAAGGTTGAAGACATCAGTGGTGGAATGAAATTAAGCGCATGTAATCATCTCCTGTACTTAAGTACAGATTTTAAATCTTTTTCATTCAACTTTCTACTTCTAGTCCACTACGCCCTGGATGGAAGTACTGTACTTTTAATGATAATTAGACCATTGACAGAAAATTTATCAGCAACGTTTGACTGGTTGGAATGTTGGTTGGACAAAACAAGTATTTTCACAATCTTACAGACCAGACAATCACTTTATGGAGAAAATAATCAGGAGATTAATCCAAAATGAAAATCATTAGCTGCAGTTTGATGCTAAATTATTGAAAATTAGCTCTACCTCAACCAACTCCAGCAGTGAAATCCTGCTTTTACATGAAGGCATGATGAATAATAATCTGATGATATATAAGAGCAGTACAGCAGTCACAGGGGGACCTTTTCCACACAATCATTTTTTTCTTCAGTAAAATATTTAATGCAGGACTTTTACTCGTGAGAGAGGATTCACAGTGTGGCATTGGTACTTTTACAACAGTACAGTATTTGAATACTTTCTTCATCACTGGAGGACATTTAGTTGCTGTATGTATGAAGACTAACGTCATCTTAACATTGTTACCACGTAAACACAGACAGTGAGT
Source organism: Pempheris klunzingeri (assembly GCF_042242105.1). Taxonomy (NCBI): domain Eukaryota; kingdom Metazoa; phylum Chordata; class Actinopteri; order Acropomatiformes; family Pempheridae; genus Pempheris; species Pempheris klunzingeri. The sequence goes on along the minus strand of NC_092014.1, from coordinate 26,434,948 downwards.
ATAAAACTCTAACATACACACATAAACACTCAGTATTGATCTAGGGATCCATAAGCTCTTCAGGTATATTCAGAACAGAAATGATTTATTCTAAAGCAGAATATATCAGAAGTTATCTCACAGGTTACTGTTGACTCACATCTAATGCTCACTTAGTTGACGTTAACGTTAAGCTAACGCAAACTAGCTGGCAGCTATTGAAACAGATAATAAAATATAAGAACGAGACACGACCAGAGTTAAAGTGAGTATCGCTGAACTGAACTGTGACGTGCTGTAACAGCTGTTTAGACACAATTAAGCAAACGAACATCTTAAAACATCCATATTGTAAATGGAGGCTGGTATCATCGGTCTCTGGATACCACAGAAATCGCCTGTTGAAGAGGAGAAGCTCCTACTTACCAGATCGCCGCCCCCCATCTTGAAATATTCGTCGTCTGGTCCAACCAAAAACAGAAATAGACAAATATCTCCTTGAAACTATAAAGGTGGAACAACAAAAGTTCAACGCCAACTAACTAGAAAATGGAGCCACCTCCGCGGCTCGATGTGTTTTATGTATTTCCTGTTTTGTAGTCTTCAATTTCCGGTTCCAGACCGTGGTGCCTTCATGTACCCGTCGTAAACTCGTAATAAAGACTGACGATACAAGGTTTCGAAAAAATCACCAACAGTGACACCATTGAAGCACGGCCACACCATCACACCTCCTCCTCCATGTTTCTAGGTGGGAACCACACATGTAGAAACCATCCTCATGGCGGATGGAACCAAAAATCTCCAAATTTGGCTCAGCAGACCAAAGTACAGATTTCCACTGGAATAATGTCTGTTCTTTTTGTTTCTTGGCCAAAGCAGCTCTCTTCTTCTTCTTTTTCTTCTTCTTCTTCTCTGAACAGTTGATGATGAGATGTCTGCTACTTGAACTCTGTGAAGCATTCATGTGGGCTCTACTCTGAGGTTCTGTTCATTTGCAGTTTCTGAGGCTGGTAACTAATTTATCTTCTGCAGCAGAGGTAACTCTTGGTCTTCCTTTCCTGGGGGGTCCTTATGAGAGCCACTTTCATTATAGCGTTTGATGGTTTTTGCGACTGCACTTGAGGATACAGTCTTTGTTCTTGAAATTGTTCAGACTGACTGACCTTCATATGTTAAAGTAATGACGTTGTTTCTCTTTACTTTGTTGAGAGGTTCCAGGTGCCATGATATGGACTAGAACAGGAGGTAAATAGGGCTGTTCACTGTGTAGGACTGTGTACCAGCCCTTCCTCTGCACAACACAGCCGATGGGCTAAAATACATTAAGAAGGCAAGAAATTCCACAAATGTACTCTTGACAAGTTGACAAGATGAGTGTGTCAATTAAAAAAAAACATCCAGGTGACGACATCAGGAAGCTGATGACAGCTTTGCTCACTCTTGGCATTAACTCGGTTGAAGCAAAAGGTGGTTACTGTGAAGAATGTAAAATATAAAACATATTCTGGTCTGTTTAATATTTTACTGTTTACTACATAATTCCATATGTATCCCTTCATAGTTTTGATGTCTTCAATATACAAATTTAGAAAATAATAAAACCACTGATTGAGATAAATCACACTGTCACAATCATTTCATGAGAAGAGGTAAAAAAACATTTGATTCCAACTTTATGGGCAACAGTGTATATATAACATCTTGAAATCATGTAGACTATATACAATTTCTAAAAACACCAACTAACTTTTTCTTCTGCTACCTGTACTTCTAGAAATGTTAATAATAATAATAATAATAATAATAAAAGATTCAACATGGACACAGAATATAGTTTTTTATTTAATGAAGGACAATAATAGATAAATACAAGTTATTACACCATGATATTTAACTTATTAAAAGTTTTAGAACTTATTTTATTACAGTCAACTAAAACATTTACTACATCAACCAATTAAAAAAAGATGTCCATCTTGTTCTACTGACCAACATAAACGACTATCTATAACAACATCAACAAAAATTAATAATAGTAGCCAATACACAAGAATTGACTAATGTTTAAGCACTGTCTTATTCCGTTTCTTATCTTCTACACATAAATACAGCAATCGTGAGCCTCCAATAATGCAAGCTCCCTAATATATAGAAACCTCAGCCTACTGTCTGTGATGGTTTACATGCATCCTAAGAGTGTTTTAAACTGTAAAGCTCTTCACACTGCTTACTACAGAACTATTGTTCACATAATATTGATTATGAAAGTAAACTATTCAAAACAAATGACCTAAACAATATCTGATGCTCATGTTGTTCAACTATATTTTATTTCATTTACTGGACAGTCTTTCTCAGCATAGTTGTCATGTTTCAAATGTTGAATGATTTGTCGGTTTCAGTGAAAACTGCAGACACACCAACAGCTTTTTAATAAAATGTGTTGAGAGGCGACACTTCACGCATTCTTTGTGGGCTACAGCTTGATCCGACACGCAAATGATTATCGAGCTGAGGATGTAGACATGATGAGGTACACCTGGATAGTAGTGGTGGAACAACCTTCTGCTTCCACCACCTGATCCTTCTGAGGCACAAATTTAAGGTACGCTCTTTCCAAATTTTCTGTGTCACATTTTTGATCTGAACTTAGGGCCAGCAGAACAAGCTGTAAATACGACTGACATATTGCCATCATAAAAGGAAGCTATGGCGAATATGTATATGTATATATATGCAGAACCAGAGCAATGTTTGCATCCATTAGGAGTTGTGTTTCTTTTGGGTTGCGAAGCCAGATAACCAAAATAATGAGCTCAAAGAGGCTAAAACATAGCATCGTCAGTAGAGCTGAGGGGAGCTGCAGAGATGAGTGATAATTCTCTGTGAGTTCATCACCACGAGGGAGTAGTTTGATCCCCTGGTGATGTAAAAACTGTATTAGTGCAGCTTTGAATCTGTCCAGAAGGTTCACTGAGCAGCAGCAGCAGTGTGTAATGTTAGCAGGGTGGGCAAATACAATCATAGTCACCAGCATGTAGAAGCAGACACCAGGATTCATTTGACCAGGCAGCAATCTCTCCACGTCCAGGTTTGGTGATCATGATGCTCAGTGGAGGGTGTCACTTACCACATTTCATTTTTCAGGTTCAGTTAGTTGTGATTGTTTCACATCATTGTCGCACTCAATGGTTCTTTGAACTGTCGTGTTTTACCTGGTAACCTGAACCAGTGTTCACATTCTCTACTACATGATCACTAAGGTGGTGACAGAAACCATAATTTTAGGTAAATACTAGCCTTTGTAGTGCACAGAATGCCAATATTTATATTATATTATATTATATTATACTATATTATATTATATTGTATTATATTATATTATATTACTGTGTCAGCAGTACATCAACATGACAGCATGCTGCCAAAGCATAGTATTATTGCCTGTTACTTTTTTGTGTTAATGTTTGTTTCATTACTTACATACCAACATACACACAGTTTTGTGACATGAACTGTCCCATTGACAACCATCCAAATGGCCACTGACCTTTTCAGAATGCTCTTTTATACTCCAGTGTCTTATCAGCAGGTCACACACATAAGGCAACAGTGTGAAACAAAAACAAAACATCACTGTCTCCTTTCTCTATTCAAAAACATGCTGCCTTTGAAATTGGAAATGAAACTGTGTTGGAGGCAAACCTTTCTTGAACTCCTCCAGTAACACATTTGATGCATTTTACTGTAAACAAGTTAACAAGCCGCCTTCAGTTGATCTCATCGCAGTCTCTTGATCTGGTGGTGGTAGTAGCTCTAGCAGCAATGGAAGTCCAGCAACGGGCTGCGGCTTCAGCTTGGTTGCCTCCTTAGCCACCTTTCACTTAAGTACACAGATCCGTTTTATCTACAGTCAGTAAAATTCCTGTTTTTTTTCTGTCATAACTGAGTTAGCCCAGTTTATAAATTCACAGAACCAGAGATGGATACTTTCTGGTCCACCCAACTTTCATTGATAAAAGTCTGTCCGAACCTTTTTTTTTTTAAATTCTCTATTCTATTCTAAAACTATGGCACCTCTCTGCCAGAGGGGGGAACAAATGGTAAACCTTTAACTGCAAAAAATTCTTCTGAAAGTGATGACTTTAGCCAGACTGCTCTGTCACACTGGAGACCGAGGGGTCTGTCTCACATTTCAGCTTCAGAGGAGGCTCTGTGGTGTCAGATGCAGATACATTTGAGGACGGCTGAGGAGGTGTAGGTGCATCAAAGCCCTTATCCATCCTCCCGTCTCCATTTACCCTCTCCTCCCCATGTCCTGGCGGGGACTCGTGTGTGCGCATGTGCTTGGCCAGGTGGTCATTGCGCATGAACACTCTAGGACATAATGCACAGCTGAACTTCTTAGCACCAGTGTGTGTCTGCAGGTGCCGCTGCAGTTCGTCAGAGCGTGTGAATCTCTTGCCGCAGAAGAGCCAGTTGCAGACAAACGGCCGGTCCCCGCTGTGCCACCGTAGGTGAGCCTTCAGGTGGGAGGTCTTGGCGTAGGCTTTGCCACAGCCAGGGATGTGACAGTTGTGCATGTGCTTCCTCCGGCTGTCGTCAGTGCTCTGGCCCAGCTGTTCAGCATGGACACAGTTGGGGCAACGACACGCAGCCTGGCCGGCGCCTCTGGACGAGGAGCGACGCTGGGGCTTGGGGCGGGCTGAGACAACATTCTCCTGTGGTTCCTCCAGGGAGAATGGTTCTTGCTGCAGCATTTCAGGGGCCAGTGGCTCCATCTTGAAGCCATCCTGGGGGAAGAGGTGGGATGCATGTGAGGCTGGGGCGTGTTGAGCTGCAGGAAGGGTGCACAGCTGCGGATCAGAGCCGTAGGGCCCTAAAGAGGGCTGCAACCCCATGGAGCCCCCTGGACTCAGGCCGACACTCTGCCCCGTCTGCAGGTCTATCCAGCTCCCTGGTTGGACGTCCCTGTGGAGGTCCCACCAGGATGGGATGTTCATGTCTTCTGAGCTGCCACTAGGTGGTGCTGTCCGTAACCACGGCTCGTAGGGGTGGGCCATGTGAGCAGCTGGTGCAGGTGCAAAGCGGTTGATGAGTTGTTCACTATCTTTAGGGTACCGCTGAGAGGATTACCACATATTAGTAGAGAGATGCAAAAAAACCTGCAGAAAGAAAGAACAGACAAACTGTTATCTCAGCTTTTCTCCCTCAGTAGCATTTTCTCTGTGACTTCACCGAACCACATGCAGTGACACTGAAGTGTTGAGGTCATTTTTTCTAGGCTTTGAAATGACTCAGCTTCTGCTGATCTAACATTTCAGAACTTCAGAGGTGCAGACACTCAGGCCTAAATCCTCCTGTCTACAACATTTAAATAACCAAGCCAGCGCACCTCCTTCATTGCCATGGATACTGCAGTTCTCACGCTGCGTGGCCGTGGAGACAGAAGAGAGGGGGAGACAGACGTGTCCAGGCAGAAGCCTGCCACATGCATCCGCTGCCAGGTACTTCCCATGGAGGACAGTCAAAGACAAGCGCAAAGAAAACAACATCATCGGCCCTGTGCAGAGGCAGAGGCAGAGGCAGCGCCGGGGGGAGGGACGAGAGTGAAGGGGAGTGTTGACAGGAGAGCAGTTTGGTAAAGGAAGAAGTTCCAGGGAGGTATGGCTGCAGGCCAAAGTCTATTTGTATGTCTCTGAGGTTTGTGGAGATGAAACCTGGCAGACAGGAGAACCAGTTTTTTATAAATCACACATGATTTACAACAACAGCCCTCCAGGCAAGTTACAAAAGGAGCCCCGTAAAACACCCCGCCTCTTACACACTGGCGGCAGAAAGCATCAGCAGTTGCAGACTGACGGAATTCAGAAGCCTGAGAATGGGAGTCCAACAATAACATGAGAACAATTACTTTATCTATATAATTATGTGCACACGTTCTGAAACAGCATCCTGTCCTCAACACATTTCAGGTATGTACACTTGTACATACCTCAACAGTGTCAGTCAGCAGGGGGAGGGGCTCTTGTTTCCAAAGGTGACACAAAGCCTGTTAAAGTTGTACAAGTCTGCCAGTCTGCATGACTTGTGCTTGGCTCCAAACATGTCCAAGCCCCAAACAATCCTGTTGACTTCCACCACACCCCCATCCTGGAACATCTACAATTATCTTTACAGCAGGAAACAGTAAAGTCGTCTGAATCTTTAGTCTCGAGATCACTTGTTATGCTACGTGGGCTGTGTGATACGACGATACGTATTGTGTGATGACAGAAAAATGTCTACTGTTTCAAATTATGCTCTATCGTTAATTTTGTCACGTTGCAAATCACAGTAGCTCCCACGGCATCGATCCCCAAGAGCCGACTGGGCCATGGAATACACAGAAAACATGATATGTCATGATGTGTATTGTTATCTGGATATGAAGTGACCTATATTGTGATGTGAGATTTTAGTGATAAAACAAGGTCACCCAGAAACAAGAAGTCAAGCTCCAGTGGAAGACGTACAGGCCTGATGTGTAGATCCATTAGGTTCAGTGGGAGCACACAGGTGGTGTCACTGTGACTGACAGTGGAGGAGCAGATCTCAATCTGTTGAGTCAATATGGCAAAACTAAGAGCCTTAAACTTCCCTCTGTTCAGTCAAACCCACTCAGAGATGCTTTCTAGTTGCAATGAAATCGTAAAGCAATTAGTTTGGAATTCCTTAATGAAAGGTCTGGTGTTAAAGGTCAAGCTGATTTATTTCATGTCGGCCTGGAGCCAGAGCTGCTCTGTAATTTTTTGGGAATGCGACTCAGACGCACAGTGGAGCGGTCTCCCCAGCTCCACTCTTACTGAGATGGCTATAAACTACCAGCAGCATCCTCCTCCGTTTGCCAAAGTGCTGGGAGCGCTACGAGCTCCTAAGGGAAACAGCTGGAAGAGGGGGGCCCCCGGGGGGACGGCAGCCTGGGAGGAGGAGGATGCTGCAGAGCAATGACAGAGCTCTGGTCATAAAACCTGCCCGACCAAGACCCAGCACAGCCCCACGTTTACAAGTCTGCCAGCGGGAAGAGGCCCAGAGAGGGAGCTTTTCTCTTCGTGGTATATTATAAAATGAAAACGCCACAGTACTAGTGCACTGTTTTTCTTCTCACACACCTGATTGTATTTGTCACCCCGTGTTTCTGATTCGAGAACCTAATGATTTCCCAACTGAAGCTTCCCTTTTGCAGGCCGCTGGTTTGCACTGTTCCAAGACTACATTTTGAAGTCAGTTTTGCAGAATAATTTACAGTCAAAGTTTAATCCTCATTTTATCTCCCATCCTATCTCTCTCCAAACATAGAGTAACACAAACAAGCCCGTTTGGGTCAAATGGCATTCACAAGTTCTTTTTTTAACTTCCTTGGAAGACAAGATGGGTGGAGTGGAACACATCAGTTCAGCAGGGGTCAGAGGAGCGTACCGCGATGAGCTGCAAGCACTTTTTGTGTCAAAATCCAAACTTTCCGCGTTTAGTGTGTTAGCCATGTGAGGGGAAATGCTTGACATCACCACAAAACTTTAAAACACGTTGAAACAAACACAAAGTCGAGGTGTCATGATCAAAGTCTGACTGCAAAAATCTTAATGAGACTTAATAGTTAGAACTTGATTTTAAAGTAAAATGCTGTTTGCACATGTGAGCGAAGGTTTAAGTTAGTGACACCCTGAGCTCGAGCTGGAAGGCCAATCTCTGCACTAACTGTATGATTAAGTGCACAGATGGGTGACAGCTTTACATTCTCAGTGATTTAGGAGTCTGTGTGACGCTGATTCACACACAATGGTGGAAATGACATTCTCCGCTTCATACTGTACGTCAGTATCTACAGCAGCTCTCCTGATGACAGATCCATCTGTTCTGTGCAGCCAAAAAACTTTTTTTTTTTTACTGAGAGTTTTTTTTTTTTTTTTACATGTTTAACACATATTCTTAATAAAAAATGATGTTGTGTCAAAATGTATGTTATAATGGCCCCCAAGATTTAATATCAACCACACAGACAGGGTTTATTAAACACGAGATGTGTAAAATGTGACGTCTGCTCCCCCGGATTAAATAGAAATTAAAATTTAGTTCTCTATCAAATTTGTCAAGATATGTGCATACAGTGGTGGAACGTTACAGAGAATCTTTACATAAGTACAGGGCTTACATTTTGAGGTATTTGAACTTTACTTGAGTATTTCAATTCTACTTTATATGATATATGTAATGTATTACATTTAGTAAATTATAGTTTTCAGATAAAAAAATGTACATACAAAACATATGATCAGTTTATAAAAAAGGATGCATATTACATATTCACATATTAAAACATCAGCAATAATGATCCAGTAATATGATAATACAACGCACTGACAGAAGCTGTTTTATTTTTGATACTTAAAGACCAACCTGTTGCTAATACTTCTGTGATCCAACAGAACAGTTTGCTACTTTAAACTGAAGTATATTTTTTGAGTGAAATCTTCCACCGCTGCCGACTGTATATACGTACACCTTATCAAGACTTTTGAAATACTCAGCAATCACTACAATCATGAAAAAAAAAACAACCTTCCTTAGCAAGCATAATGATTAAAAGCTCCAATCAGACAGCCCAGACTGGTGTGCAAACACATTAACTGTGTCATTCAATCCAAATCCCATGGGCACTTTTTTAATAACTGTTTGCTCTAAATAATTAATCTGTGGATCATTTAAAATCTTCTTCCTCTTTGTATGTGAATTTTATTGGGGATTATTCCCACAGGTAACAAGGAAAAGGAAATAATTTTTTAACAAGAGAAAAGAGGAGCAATAAAAACAGCATTAAAGTACAGATTCCAATACTGATCAAGTATTGATTCCTTTTTCATAAGAGCTATACAGCTGTGGTGCAGAATGTGGTCACTGCTTGATACAGAAAATGTGCACAGCTGTTTTTATCTGAGTAAATGACACACGGACCCTCCACACCTACAGGCTCCTACTGAACTGTCTTAACTACAAGTTTATTTTATTCTCCAAAATGCAGAACAAGGATTAAAACTCATAAAGCTAGATATCTCTTCTGTGGTCTCACAGGAGTTTTGTTCTAAATGTTCAGTTTATTGAGACTGTTTTTGCTCTCAAAAGGAAATCACTCGTGTATTTTCTCATGTATGTGCTTACAGCTCCCTGTGGCTGAGCTGCAGCCTGAAGGACTGACTCATACAGTCAGTAGTGTGGTGATCACGGGAGATCAGCTCATCTCCAGCCCGGGTCACGTACACAGACACGGTAAGGCGTACAGTAGGTCGCAGTGATAGCAGATGTGAATTCCTGAGTTACCTGTTTGCCCTTGGAGCTGCCGCTGTTCTTATTTTCTTTTTGGAATAAATGCACCTTGGTTGGAGGAACCTTGCCCCGGCTCAGCTCTGATGCTTCTTCCTTTCGTCGAAAAACGCGCACAGAAAAATAATATCCTCATCATATCTCATCTGCTTTTCTCAGTCGCAGACGGCCAAGGTGAGACAACATCGGTGTTTTGGCGCACAGGTAAGCAGCACTCTGAGGAGTGACAAACTTTGTGATAGGCTGCGCGTCTTGAGTCCCTGCAGGCTCCGCCCCCCCCCACCACCCCCACCAGGCGCTGCTGTCTCCCCCTCTGAAGATGCGCCCTCCTCGGCTGGAGCTCAGGAGACAGCACGGGGGGCAGCGGGACGGTGTGTCAGCGCTGCCACATGTCCACATGTCTCCCATCCCATGTATTGCAAATTATGTGTAGAAAACTTTCATCTGTCTGTCTTCTGTTTGAACAACTCAAACAAGAACAATAGAAATAGCTCAACACAACTAATATTACATTGGCTGCTCCGAATTCAACACATTATGCCACTTTTACTGACTGCTGCTGTCTCAAAATGATTCAACCCCCTGAACAGAATATCTAATAAGAACACAAAATCAGGTGTTGGCCAGGACTGGCCAGGGGTTTGTGCACAGTGACGACCGGTTTCATGTTATGGGTAAGTCAAGAGAATTGTTAAGAGAGGAGATCGTTGCCTTGCACCAACAAGGGAAAGGATAGAGACAGATACCAAAGGCGCTGAATGTTCCTAGAGATGCTGTTGGAAGCATACTTCAAAAGTTCAGAGCTAAAGGAACTCTGGCAAGCAAGTGCAGCAAGACTTGGTGGCAGCAGGCACTGAGGTCTCACTTTCTACAGTAAGGTGTATAGTAAACGCTGCAGTCCTCCAGGATGTGCACCAATACTGACCCAAAATAACAAGACAATATGTATGAAACCATGTAGATAAGCCGCAGAAGTTTTGGGGTTCTGCTCTGTGGAGCGATGAAACAACACTAGAACCTTTCAGGTCTCTGGATCAGCGGTATGTCTGGAGGAGGAAGACTGAGGCAGACACTGAACACAACAGCCTGCCTCCAGTGAAGCATGACGGTGGCTCAGTGATGTTCTGAGGCTGCTTTGCTTCTTCTGGCTCTGGAAACCTGCAGCGTTTGGAGGGCAACATGGATTCAATCAAGTAAAAGTAACAAATGCATTCCTAAGTCCCACCTATTGCTTATATCTTGCTGTGTCTTATTGCTCTTATTATTTTATAACGTATGTAGTCTTTATTAAACAAAGCTCTGCCAGGACTATCATGAGTACTAAAAAAATTCCCATTCAAACTATTTGAATTCTACATGGTTCAGCCTTTCTGTCTGAGATCTGCAGGTACTTAAATACTTATATAATATAATATTACTAGTATAGCATGTCCAGTAATATTTGGAGTAATGTACTTTTTACTTCACTTGATCACTCGTTACTTTTCAGATAAAGTATTAAGCTTAATAATACTAGATTAAACTAATCATATAAAGTATATGAAGCAGTAAAAAGAAGTTCCACTCTGACAAACATTAACCATCAATAGCATTCATCTAAACGTTAATGCCTTTATAATAATACTTTTACTTTTGATACTTCAAGTACATTTGTTTTCTAAACATATCGTACTTTTACAGCAGAAGAATTCTTCTTGTGCTACTGTCAGCAATGGGACAACAAAAAGATTCAAAGAACAACACCTTTAATACTGAAGAGCTGAAGTATCGGGGCAGTCTGTTATTTCAGCAGGATGTATATCGAGATAAATAACTCAGAGTTAGCAAGTAAAAAAAAAGCTATTGTAACTTTTTTTGCATCAAAGTTATATACCTTTGAAATAGCAATGTGGTTAAGTTTAACATTTTCCTGTTAAATTACCTTACCTTTTATCTTTATTTATTAAATCATAACAGTTTTTTCTTATTCCTAGTCGAGATGAGATATTTGATCTATGAAATGGATAATTCTCTCATAACCATTTTACTTAATTTCTGCTATTTCTAAGAGACACACTATTTAATGCAACACTATTAAAATAAATGAAATACTATTTAATGAATACAAGACAAACTTAAGAGCTTGTGTCATATGCCAGAGTTATGGCAACGCACCAGTCAAGATCAGCTTCCACACACTGCACAGCGTTGGTGCAGTGAGCGCAGCCTGTGAATCAGACAGTTTAGACCTGGAAATCCTTTGATTGTGGACACTCCTGAGATGTGGTTTGGCCCAGGCTACAACACAGGCACACAAACAGACACCAGTTCTGGATCTGTCTTTAACGTTCAGAGAAACGGTACACCATATTAGTATGAACTGAGTTTAATACGACGACTAAACTCCTACAAAAGGCTTAGGTCGAGTTTCTCCCAGCTTGTAATATGACAGGGTGTAATGGACTGCAGTGGCTTTGAATGTGCGTCACACATTTAATAGTTTTTAACATCATCTTCCTTTGAGGCCTTTTTCTTTTATTTTGTCTCCTGGCTGAGTTAATTCCTTTCCTGTCACAGCATGTTAGTGGAGCAGCTTCAAATCAACTGACAAACACAGACCACAGACAGGCCGGCGGGAAGTGACTTCCTTCCCCCTCAGCTCCTCTTTCTCCGAAGCAGCACTTTACAAATGCTGAGTTTGAACTGATCATATGACAGGCGGTGATCTAATGGGACCACTGGGTGATGACCTATTGACAAAGTCTTGATTTTGATAGTTTTACACACACCTTAAAGTCATACAGAGTGAATGGGCGAATCAGAAAATTCATTTTCCACGAGCTCATTACTGACCAGCGACGGTGCCAGACTTCTGCTTAGATTTCAGCACATTCTAGAATAACTGCACGGACTTCCACACATTAAAACGTGATTTGAACAAAATTAGTTTCAGACGCATGTCAAACTTAATCAAATCTTAATTAGTATAATGTCTCAGTATCTCATGTCTGTCAGTATAATATGCTTGTACATATAAAGGAGATCAGACCACACACCTCGTCTAAATGTTGTTTACCGACGTCTTAAAATAGTCAAGCATATTTCCTCATGAATACAATGCAGCACAATCAGAGAGAGACTGCTTAATGACATTTAATTACAGTGCAATTTCAAGTAGGGGCTTACAAATTCTCCTAATGATTTAACTGTGTTTAGATAGCTTGTTTGACAGTTTTTATGTCTGTTACTGCGTACATATCTTTCTGTATAAGAATTTATGCCGTGTGTACATGAAAATACTGTATTATTATTAAATGTCTGTGGTTCTTTAAACACTGTGTTTCCTGAAGTAGTGACATTTACTCTTGTCATCGATCCAGAGAAATTCCTGTGAAGTAACATCTATTAATAGGACAGCAGCACCTTTGACCTTCAGCTGTAAACACTGCTGCTCTCGTCAGAGCTAACCCGTCCGTCTACACAGGTTACTTCTCACAGAAAACGCTCCAAATGTGCTCAGGTGATCAGTGCACTGTTTTGGCACTCAGAATAGAAAAGCTCTGTGCATGCTCTATACGGTTTTATACTGAGAGGAAATTACACACGGCGTGTGCTTACACAAGTCAAACTGCAGTTTTGAAACATGCTGCCAATTTTTTGAAAACTTAACAAATACCAGTACAAAGTTTTGCCAAGGATTCATTTCTTACTTTCCTCTGGGGTTTTGCATTCCACTTGAGCTGTTGCTCCACCATATACTTTTGTGTGTGTTTCTCTTGCTGTAAGCTAACCTGGGAACCAGATAAATCATGTTTTATTATCTCTAGTCTAGCATATGTGCCTGGCTCCCTAACCGCTCAGACTAACTTCCAGCCAGCCTGAATGTTTAATAAGGCCAGTGTGTGTGTGTGTGTGTGTGTGTGTGTAATATGGAGACACAGCATTAGAGGACCAGACTGGTGAAAAGCGTGACCCATCAGAAAAAATAATTTACTAACTATAAATTATATAATAATAATATAAAATTATAATAATATAAAATCCTATGACATGTGGTGGAAACAGCCAGCAAGTGGACGTGCAAGTTCTTTCTGTTTCTGAGATAAAGAGGAACTTTTACGCTCATTTGTTAAGAGAAAGAGCTCACCACGTTTTCTTTTCTGCTAAGAGTTACATGAGAGGATTGACACCACTTTCATTCGAAGAGCAGAAACACCTAGCCTGTCCAAAATCAGCAAAGTCTTTCTACAGATCAACACGTTACGTCTTGTTTGTTTAATCCATACAAAAAAATGTAAAAACAATGATGGTGGGATGCCACTGCAGCAAGCCAAGAGATAGCTCAGCACATAATCCCCACGATGTGTCATTTTTACACTTCTGGTTTTTGTCTAGATTAAGCGAGGAAGGTTACCCTCATGGGCGCAGACATGTGAAAGGTCCTCCATCTTTCCTACGTAAGAGCAAGAGCCAAACAAACATTTTTTGTTTGTGTGTCTTTTTGGTCCGTTTGAGTCTCTGTGTGGTCGTTTCACATCTCTATTTGATGATCGCGAGTCTCTGTGGTCGTTTCGTTTGATTGTCTTCCCAACAAGAAATGTTAACAATCCCTTCAAACAGAGGCTCTGGTTCAGGAAGCGGCCCATGCCTGCTACCACTCTTTTTGATTTGAAGTTGAGATGACCGGCTTTTGGTAGCTTCATACGTCACATGCAGACATGAGAGTGGCATCCATCTTTCATAAAGAAAGCAAATAAACGTCTTTCCAGAAATGTAAATTCATTGAATGGCAATAAATAAATGAGGAATAGTTCAAGCCTTTTTATTGCTGGGGGTATTTGTCTGTGCCCTACACACCCTAAACATACGGTATCATTGCTTGTTAGTATCTATTGTATTTTTAATTACAGTGATTAGTCAGGAACACGTTTTTGAGCTTTGGCTTTGGCTCCCCTGAAAGTCAAAATCGTGAGACATTCGTCTGAATTCTCGGGTTCAGAGTTTGTGTGTGATTCTATTTCTGTTTGTAGCACAACTTGGGATTTTCCTTGAAGGACATCTGTTTTTTGGTACAAGATTCTCACCATATCACGGAAGCTCTGATTCTGATTCACTGGCCTTTGGCTGGTTTGACTTGCCACTAGTCCCACGGGAACCACACCAGTGTCCCAGACAAATCCTCCTGCCAACACACCAGCCTCCAGAGAACTAGGCCGGCTAAAGCCTCACTTCCCCTCCAGAGGCAGGAGAAATCCAAACAAAGTAAACAGTAAGCACCTAGTAGCCAACTTCCTTATCCTTGTTAATTATTCAAAATCCCGGAGGAGAGACCGGCCCACAGTTGTCTTCTGAGCCACTTTTTTTTTTCTCATACAGGCACTCACTCACCACAACGCCCCCCCTCTCCCCCTGCCTCCCCTTTCAACTTCAAACCCAGTCATTTCTGCAAGCTGCGCTTTGATTGTACCAAACACCTGTATTTTTCGAGGAGAGACTTCCTCGTGAGCCCCCGCCTCCCATCTTTGATTGTTAAACAGCAGTGGCGCCGTCATTACTGTCTGTGCGACTGATGCCGCCCAGCTTCCCCTCCCATCTTCTGCCTCTGCCTTTTAACCAGAACTTTAATTGCTCAGAGAACATTGAGATTGCTTTATTTTATCTAATTTTCAAAACCCCTCTTTTTGAATGCGTGAAGGGCCGTAAAACATGAAATGTGACTTTCTTGATTCATCAGATGCACTGACGAGATAATCACAGATTTCCTAACAGCTCTAAATAGACCACTCAACCCCAAGAAATGTCCTCAGATTTGTTAAAAGATGTGGGAACCTTGAAAACTCAAACCATGAAGTTGCTGGTAGCCAGGTGGACACAGACAATCTTTTTTTCAATTTTTGTAGCTCAGGAGTAATCCTCTAGGAAGACAGACAGACAGACAGACACTTACACACACACACACACACCTTTGCAGAAGTAATACTATACTTTATTAGACGGCCTCTCCTGCCATCCTGTCTCCCCCCTTCAGATTAATATCCTCTGGGCTTCTCACCAGCTGTTTCCGTCTCTTAACACCCATCATCTTCCTCTGGCCGGCCCTCCGCTTCTCATGGCAGGGCTTACAAACTGGGCCGCAACGCCTGCGTGGCTCTAGGAGAGGTCCTTGGCTTAGCACTGAGTGTGTGTCTTTGTGTGTTTGTGTATCAGCCAGTATGTCTAGAGCTCTTGTCCACGCAGTTGAAGATATATCACAGTGCTGAGACAGTGTTGATAAGTTGATGGAATCTTTGAACTGGTGTGGTTTTAAACCATCTTATTTACACCCACTGACACAGACATAATTTTATATACTGTCATTTTGCTGCCCTGGAACTGATGTTAAATTTAGCTAAATATAACATTTTTACAGGACAAACAACAGTCGAAGAATCCATGAATAATCTTGTTTTTGGCTCGACTTGATCAAATTTATTTTCTAAATCATTTTAAAATACTTCATCATTCAACGTAAAGAGTTTGTTGTCACTGTGATCTGACGTATTGGTGCATTTACAAGGTTTGTTTTTCCCTTTAGTGTCACTGTCTGTACTTGTTTCTGTGCCCAAGTGTGTGTTGTGTGTACGTACTGTATACGAGAGCAGATCCTCTCTTGGGTGTGTCTGCCTTTGGCTCAGGTGGATGTTTACTTCTCATGGTGGTTTTACTGTTTGTGTGTAAGGGCAGACAGGATGTGCGATGCTTGTCAGCACGCTCCAGGAGATGAAAGGCCGGAGAGGGTGTGGAAGTAGCCGAGTGCCGTTCAGGTAACAGGTTGTCTTCTTAGAAATCTTTCAAGAATTCAGTCCTGTTGCCCTCAGCATTCCCAGTGAGCCATGAGTGAACGCCACTCACCGCCGAGCTGCTTTACAAAATAACTCAACACCTCCTACAAATCAGGGCATCACTGAACACCGATATATCCAGGTGCTCAATCTAAAAAACACAACCATTAGTTCAACATTTGGAGGCTGGCGCTCCCTGTTCCCCATGCACTCAGGTGTGCGTGTCAGCTTCTATTGGACGCCTGCCATAAAACCGATTGCATCACCAAAACTTGACAGATTTAGAGTCAGTTTTAAAAAAGGGGCCAACTGACATGTGGCAGTTCAAATCAAAAATCCAGTCAAAATCATCCAGAAAACCAGAACTCTGCCAAATGACCCCGCCAAACCATATACATTGCTTTTAAAGTATCAGTAGTAGTAACAGTATTGCTATTATTGCCAAATCTATTATAATATCTACAAAGTAACACCATAAAAGTAATCCACAAAAAGTTTTAGTATCATCCCCAGCCACACCCATTCTTTAATTCAATTTCCACCTCCCATTCTTTTGTATATTCCCTCCTGTATTTTACCCACTTAGCATGTTTCTCCTTGTTAACTTATTTGCTTTGCTAACTAGCAGAGGTGGGAATGAAAGGTGGGCGCTGGGTTGAGAGCATTAACACACTGTGTGTGTGGATGTGTCCCACGTCTATTCGTGTATGTGCTGAATCATCTGCAGTAACTTTGATAGGATTTGTGTATATATAAAAATTATTTAAACTAAAATATGGATTTTTATTTAGATAGATATTTCTGATCTACTCAAGCGTACAAAAATATTCAACTCACAGCAACAGGATGCCCAATTCTGCAGGAAAACTACGGACCTGGCAAACCTGAGAATGATGTCAGTCACTGCAATGCAGTTGGGCAGGTTTATGTTATTAGACTTCCAAACACTTACAGAAACAACATCCATTACAACCGATTGTTAGCACAGGCGAGGTTACTAGTTTAGTAAAAGGACTTGTGTTTGCAGAATGTTCCAACATTAAAAGATAAGCAGACTGAATGTGTTTTATTATTCAGTCTGACACCTTCATGTTAGCTTTTCTTCTGTTTGGGGCCGTCTGACCAATCAGTATTCGTTCATTTATTCATTCTATGCTTCATTTAAGCTTTATCTTTAGCAGTTACAGAGAGCAGTTAACTTAAAGCTGAATTTTGAATGAATTTTTTAGATACGCATGAGACTGGAAACACAGAATGGGCACATAATCATCTTATAAAGTTGATATGACCTTTTTATTCTTTTAGAGGACATAGAGCAAGATATTTGGAGTCATGTTTCTGGACGTGTCAGTCCAGTATTCGCTCTGTTTCCATCCTCTGTTTCACTCGTTCTCCATCATTCCAGGGTGAAATCCTGGAGTGATGAGTGGATTTATCAGCCAATGGATGTGCGTGTGTCCAAGGCTACAGCCTGTCCGTCCTTGGGAGCTGGATCTCTCCTTCACTGTGGTGCTCCCAGAGGTTTCTCTTTTCCCACTGGGTTTTTTGAGTTTTTCCTTCCCGAAGAAGGAGGGTCATAAAGGGCAGGTGATGCCTCGGACTGATCCATCGGACCGATCCATTGGCCTCATCGACTGCTGGACTCTTTATTAGATTGTTTGTTCACTTACACTTGTTTATTTCAGTGAACTTTGTAAAGCACTATGAGACACCCTGTTGTGATATTGGGCTATACAAAATAAATTGAATTGAATTGAATTGAATTTATTGGAATAGTAAAGTTGTGAACCATAAAATCCAATGGAGTTCAAGCTGAGTGGAACTGCACAGTTGGGTTAATAAACGTGTGTGGTTTCATCCCCCCGGGCAACACCTTTCACATTACATGTAGTTGTCTGATCCATTGTTGATTTAGAAATGTTGATTGGTGCAGCTATAATGTTCATCGTGGCCTTTTAATGGTTTTTAAAAATACTAAATGTATCTTTCCAGTAACAGACACAGTTTTCACTGGAAGGCTTTTCTACCACAGCTGATCATTCAGAGTAACAGGGACACCGCTTGTGGCAAGACATGCTGCAGTTAAATTTGTTACATTTATTTTTCCTTATTGGGGTAGAGACAGAAATCAGAAAGAGACAAACATCTCCAGGAAACCTGGACAAATGAAAACAAAAGGCTCTGCAACATACCACTATATGTTTTCTCATAGTCCATTTGGGGTGATTCGACCATTTCAAATCACACCAGGATGAAGTGGATATTAGTTTTGATCAATGAAACGAGCATGTGTAAAGCACTGGGAAGTGTTTGTGTGTGTGTGTGTGTGTATGTGTGTGTGTGTGTGTGTGTGTGTGTGTGTGTGGAAAGAGCCTACAGCCTACAGAAAGGAAGTATCAGTGACATAATTCAATGAAACACCAGTGATGGGAGATTCCCACTTGTTAACCCATTGACACACAGGGATTTGCCCTGCTTTAATTATACTGATCAGCCAACAAGCTATGCAGGGTATTGGTAAAATGCAGAAGTGAAATAAAATAACAAAAAAGAGAGATGACTCGTGATTTTTGAGGCAACTGACTTCACTCATTTTTTAAGTTTTGAACTTACTAAACTAAATTGCTAACCTATAATTCATTGTTTTTCTTTAGAAAAACATGAATCTTTGTGTATTTCAAAAATTGTTGAGAGAACTCATTAAGGTGAACTATGGTTAATGATTTAATATTTTCAGTTGCAACCATTTAATTTGCAAAAACCCAAATATGACTAATTGGGTTTACAGCTCTTTGTAAATGTTTATTTTTAGTGATAGATTGTTCTGAATTATTATTATTATTATTACTATGACTCCCTGTGATACAGGCCATCAGTGTATCTTGCACTGTATCAGCTTTACTTCATGTAACCTTGTTCCTGGTTTAGAGAATAAAAAAAAAAAAAGTATATCCTTCCTTGCTGCAAACTTGGCGGCTGCCAAATAGTGACAGGTTCATTAACTCAAATGTAGTGTAATGTGATTGTACTGAAGATAGCAACTTTAAGCAGGAAAGATCTGGTCATTCTCTGGAATCTGTCTTGGTTCAGTTCGACACACTGGTGCTTGGCTCTCTTTGGACAGGGGTGAAGTGAACTCCACCTACACTCCCGGAGAAAAAGAACATTCAAAATAAGAAGAACAGGGCAGAAATCAGGAATCCAATCTCCAAATAAGAAGATGATTTATTTATGATGAGACAAAGAAAAGTTTCCTCTGGGCTTGTTCTTTCATAATACACAACACTTGTGTTTCTCAGGAGGTTTATTTGACAGCTAGTTAATTGTGTCATCCAAAACATACAATCAGCTTATATAACTTCATAGATTTAACAGTAAACTTTTATTCCATTGCTACCAACTACAATGACTACTAAGGGCTTTACTAATAATGGCTAACTATTTTTACTAATGCTTTGTAGATCCCCTATACCCATTAATAATAAGTGCATTTCAGTTGCCAGGTTCTGAAAAATCTGTTTATCTTGTGTTTATCCTTTTTTCATTAACCAGAAAGACTATTTAACTAAGTTAAGGCTAATAATAAACTAATCCTTCATAAGGTACAAACAAATGTGTATGTGATGGAGTTTATGAACGAATGAATCGGAAGCAAAGCAATACAGACTAAGATCTTGTGACTTTTAGCCTCTGGTATGAGTCAAGCTCCTAAAACGTGTCCCATAATGCAACTCCATACAATCATACAATCAAAATAGCCCCGATGACATCATCGTTTGGAACTTGAACTGTGTAAAATCAGCTCTGTTGTTTCTAATATCAATGTAAACTCTGTTACAAGTGAAAGTCCTGATATCTAAATCGTACTTAGGTAAGAGTAGAAAAGCATTAGCTTCAGAATATACTTAAAGTGCTCATTATGCATAAAAGGGCCATTTCGTAATGATATATGTTGTGTTTTTGGATGATGGTTATTTATGCATTAATGGGTTCATTATTTTAATGTTGCAGCTGGTACAAGTGGAACTCACTTTACTCACTGCTGTGTAGTTGAACCTATAATATTACATCATCAGTCATTCCCTGATCTGTAGTGGAGTAGAAGACAAAAGGACCATAAAGGGAAATAGTCCACTAAAGTACCAGTCCCTCTGTAGAAGTGTGCTCTCTCCCCACCACACACTGCACTTTGTTAAGCTCATCAGTTTGAGTCGCAGACATGAACTCATAAGTTGAAGTGAAGCTGGTAATCACCAACAAATACTTTGCGTGTAATTACAGTTTTATACTCTCTTATTTTACGGATGGTGAAGGGGGTTAGAGAATGAGCCCATCTCTGCGTATGGTGCTTTCAGGGTGCATCACGGAGGGGCTCCCGTGGACATCGTGGGTGTGCAGCCCTGACAGAGCAGCACCAGCAGGCCTGCTCCCAGGTGTGGACCTGCGGACGGGGAGCTGAGCTCGTGGCCAGACGAGACGAGACCTTTAAGTACATACCTTTGGATTGCTCGGTCACGTGACTCCGTGTCTACAACCTGCCTCCCAGCAGCCGGCTGTCCGCTCTCTCCATTGAAAAAAAAAAAGGTAAAGCTTTCCTACAGCAGCACTCACAGACCGTAGCTGTAGTTTTCACCGTGGTAGCCCTGAAAGTCACCCCTTCCCTCAGCCCCCTGCGAAAGGCGGAATGACACGGAGCGACAGGCGCGTCGCTGCTCCGGAAAGAGACGGGGAGAGAGCTCCGGCTCGGCCGGGCCTTCGTCTCCGTCTCAAACCCTGACCACTGACCGAAGTCCGCCACGGGGCTACATCTGCGATCGGCGCACTTTTGGCAACGTTATTTCCGCATCGAAAGCCATTCATGGGCGCAAAATGCCAGACGAGGGCGATAATAGAGCAACGTGGCGGTGGGATTTGTGAAGATTAGTATCAGTTAAGTGTTGTGCACAAGACTGCCTCCTAATCCCGCTGTGCCAGGGATGGGCAGCGCACCGGCTGACTCCGACTTTCTGCTAAAAGCTGGGTGGGGAGCGGAGGGAGACTGTTCCTCTGCACTCCACACATACACATTATGGTCAGGAGGGTGTGTTCGGATGTCAAACACACTGTCACACTCTTGTTTACATGAGGTAGTTACTCGGGGCTTATTCTGCACCACTTTTAATTCCTCCCTTCGGACCCAGCCAGACTTCCTCACCCTTCCTCACCCATCTGTGCGCTGTGTCTTTGTTGCAGGATGGCAGAGGCTCCCACGTCATGTGACTGTTTTGTTTCCTTGCCCCCCGGTTCTCGCGATGATCATGTGATTTTTGGGAAGAACTCAGACCGGCCCCGGGACGAGGTGCAGGAGGTGGCCTACTACCCCGCAGAGTCTCACCCTCCAGGCTCCATGCTGGAGGTAAAGCCCCAGACTCCCACAGTTCCCCCCCCTTACAGCCCCACATCTCCACTGCAGCTGACTGACAACAGGCTTCATTCTTCAGTTGACTGATATTCTGCATGATTCTGCAGAAAATGAATCAAGAATAAAAAAAAAGATTTGTGCTCATACCAGAAATACCAATATGACCCAGCCTGGGACGGTAAATTATTTAGGCCCGAATGGGGACTTGGAGCATTCTTTCCTGTGAATGTTTAAAGGAAAGAAGGTGAACGTTTAACTATTTCTCTCGGTCATGCAGTTTGGGTTTTACTGTGGCATACCTGTCGCTGAGATTTCTGCCTCCACTTTAACGTAGCAGAGGTGAATGATATCATGTTTATGGCACTGTGAGAATAAAAAAAAATTAAATGAATGAAATCAGCAGTAATTTGTCCTTTCAGAAACAGTCGCTCAGGGTTACATGCACACAGGTTGCAGAGAACTAAATTCTACACAAGAAATAGCCCCTTCACAAACTGTTGACTCTTCACTTTGATTACTGTACACAGTGAACAGAACTAACATATCTTAGAAGGGCCACTTTTGTGTGATGGTATTGCTGCATAGATGTATTAGAGTGCAGGATACAGACGTGTTAAGCAGGAACTGATAAGACAAATGACAAATGTTCACCTGCGAGTGTCTGGATGTGGAAAAAACCCTCTCTGGCTTTGAACTGACTGGCTTTCAGTGTTCAGCTTTAGATATCCTGGGGCTTACTGCAGCTTTTGTGTGTCAGTGTGTCAGCTTTGCACACTGTACATGTAACTCCTTAATGTCTCTCACTTGCTCTTTTTTTGTCTGCAGTGCACATACATCGAGATCCCCCAGGTGGAGCAGACTCATGGTGTTGTCCTCAGCAAGCCGGCCTGGATGTGGGGGGCCGAAATGGGAGCCAATGACCAGGGAGTGTGTATTGGGAATGAGGCTGTCTGGACTCGAGAGCCCGTTGCCCCCGGAGAGGCACTGCTCGGCATGGACCTTGTCCGGTGAGCTCTGAAATCCTTTTGAAACTGTATTCCTAAAAAGATTACAAGCATAATAAACAGCTTATCTGATTTTGGTTTTGGTAATAAAAAAGTTCATCTTCAGGGCTGATGGGAGCAATATTGCGTCCTAATTAAATACAGTTTTGATATTGTCTATTCAGTGGAAGTATTAGATTAATCCTCTCAGGCTTTGATCAGAAGGGTGTGTAGACTGACACAAACATGTCATGACAGGCGTAGTAAATTGTGTCGAAGCGCAGCACTTACACAAGCACTTCCTCTAAAACACATGGCAGCGGATTGTGTCAACAGCACCAACAAACTCATGATAAGTTAAAGTCTTCATGATAAGTTAATAAGGCTGGTCAAACTGCAATTTAATATTTAGATAAAGTAGATAAAATATGAGAAAATGAAAGAACATTTGCCGATAATTGATAAATAACTTATTAACTACACAACTCAGACTGTATGTAACCCAGCGTGACTTTCATTCATCAGACTGGGGCTGGAGCGAGGTGACAGTGCCTGGGCGGCGCTGGCAGTGATCACCGGCCTCCTGGAGCAGCATGGCCAGGGCGGGCAGTGCAGGGAGGAACCTGAGCCCTTCAGCTACCACAACACCTTCCTCCTCGCGGACCGCTACGAGGCCTGGGTCCTCGAGACCGCTGGAAGGCTGTGGGTGGCACAGAAGGTCACAGGTAAGGGCCGAGGGTCCTGCATGTATAGTCTAGACTCAGTGGGTGCTAAACTGTCATTTGTAATGTGTCTCTACCAACTTGTGCATGAAAAACTGAGAATCCTAGGTTAACTGTAAGTAATGAGGTCCAATCCTAATACAGTGAGTAGGCAGACTGTCAGTTGCTTGATATTTGTTCTGTGTATGCAGCATCATCACTTGCTGTCAAGTCAACTTTATATATGTTTACAAAGCCCTAAATGATACAGTGATCAAAGAAGCCTTTACAGCACATGAGATATCAGCATGTGATAATGCAATAGGGGCCAAATGTGTAGAATAAACAAATACAGCAAAAAAAAGATTTACAGTGTGTAAAAATGGAATTATAATATACAACCCAAATCTAGAAAGCACAGAGAATACAAAATAACAGCATACTGATGTACTGACAGCTGAAATACTGACTGAGACAGCTCAATGATTCAAGCAAATGCTTGTTCGGTATTTTGTCGCAAATTTCAATAAGATTAGGCCCCTAGAGCAGCAAATATGTCTGAATCCAAGGCTGGAAAAAGTCCCTGTAAAGGCACTATTCACTCCTACCAACAGTGCCCAGCTCTTTGAGGAAATATCTGAGCTCTGTTTGAAACCACTCCCTAACCACTACCACTACCACTATAGTGCACTGCCTTCACTTCACAGGGCCACAATTCTTAATGTGTAGTTGATCCACTATGTAGTGTCCTCACAAACTCCACAATAGACCAAAAAAAGTAGAGTGCATGGCATGTCGTCAGTTTTGCATGTAAACCAAAGTTTGAGACAAATGAAAATGTGTGATCAGGGATCACCTACGTCAGTCATGGCAACACCTCTTGAAGTTGCTGAGGTACTGCAGTATGGACCACCTGTGCCATCCCTAACGCTGCACAGCTGATGAGCATGGCTGAAAGCTTCTACAAGACTAAACCAGACTAAAGTTATGCAATTAGTGCTTTAGCTGTGAATCAACACTAATCCACACATGAGAGATGAAAATCCACTGGAACTACTTAAACGTGTACGTGACTCATATTACTCTTTAATGTGGGAGGTTGATAACAAAGTAAATAATTCAGAACTCTGTGTTCATTGTTCACTCTTCAACATGAGACCACAGCTTACAGAGACGTGTCAGAGAATCCTGAAACTGTGGTGAGGAGATGCTCATTCATGGTTCATTTTGTCAAATGGAGATAAAACATGCCAGCTGTAATATAGCACAAACCAGCGTGCACCACATAAGCAGCATGTTTGTGGCTAATGGGCGGACACTCTGAAACAGGAGGCTTGCATCTGCTTTTATAAGGTGAGACTGTGGTTTTGACAAGGTGTCCTCTCATGCTAACAGTCACCTTCTGTCCTCAGAGGGCGTGAAGAACATCTCCAACCAGCTGACCATTGGCACGGAGCTCTCTGCAGAGCACCCGGAGCTGCGGAGCGTGGCACAGGCACAGGGCTGGTGGGACGGTGAAGGAGAGTTCAACTTCTCTGAAGTGTTCAGCCCTGAGAACCCGCCTGCCAGGATGGAGCTGGCCAAACAGCGCTACAGGGGAGGCACAGAGCTACTCCAGCAGCACAATGGTGAGGGTGGTCCACTCCTACACCTCCCAGAATGCCTCTGGACATCACCCTGAGAACACGCCTGCCCATGTTGCAGTCATACTTGGAGACGACACTAGTGTCACAAGATGTAATGTGAATCTACTGTAACACTCATATATTGTGTTGCTGCTCTGGTCTCAGGCTCAGTGACGGCAGAGGTGATGATGTCCATCCTGAGAGACAAGCCCAGTGGCATCTGCATGGATTCTGGAGGTTTCTGCACCACAGGCAGCATGGTGTCTGTCCTGCCCAGAGACACCAGCCTGCCCTGCATCCACTTCTTCACTGCCACCCCAGACCCGTCCAGGTTTGACACCAACTAGTCTAGCTAACTAGTCATAGCCAGACCTCCCACTTGGTTTCTGGACAAAGTTCTGGCTGAACCCATCATCGTTGTGGTATAGAGGAAAAAACACTGTGGCTCGTTAGTTTTTCTTTAAACCACATCACAGCCGTCTTGGGCAGTGCTGACCCAAGGATACAGCAATGGTACCCTTTCAAAATAGTGTTAGGGGGGACTTTTTTTTTGGTGGAACATTTCCACATGGGGAGACGAGTCCTGGCAACAGTAAAAGACTATGAGATATGATTTTTACTGAGAGGTGCCCTGGAGGTGAAGCCTACCAATACTTCTCGACCAACATTAATAAATAAATAATAAATTAGTAATATCCAAAAAATTATTAGGAAATAATATCCCTGTAAAATAAAGCATTACTTATATATGTTTTAAATGATGCAAAACCCATCCTCAGGATGCCTCAGGAAAGATGCGATCATGTCCTAAATGTCATGTCCTAAACTGGACTCACTCCTAGTGTGTGGCAGCTTAGCTTCTGTTTTTATTTATTTTTTTCTTTAGTGTTCTGTTTTACTGCAGCTTCATGGCATCAGGAGCATGTTAGCGTAAGCAGCAACTGCTACACTGAATAGACAGCGAGAGGTGAGGAAAATAAAAATGGCTTATACACTGATTGATAGGGTGTAGAAAAATGTATTTCAGTTAAATTTAATTTTATTTAAATGCATACATGTTGAAGGTGAAGTGTTGGGGCCCCAGTATTCTTCCCCCCTAATCTTTGCTCTGCCTGCACCTCCTCCACTTTGGGTCAATGGGAGTTTCTGAGTCTGCATGTCTCTCTTTCCTGTTCCTTTCCCTGTCAACCCCCCCCCCCCCACTTCTTGTACCCCGGTAGGTCTATATTCAAGCCTTTTATCTTCTCGGACTGTTCCGTCCCAGTGCTGAGGGTGGTCTCCCCACAGTTCGGCCCAGATGACCCGGTCAGGAAGCAGCCTCGCTTTCAGAGCCATGTGGACCGCAGACATGACCTATACAAGGCCCACCAGGTGGCGCTCAACAACATGGAGACCAACCCGGTGGGCACTGATGGACATCCAAGGTCAACAACAGCCCTGTACAGATCCTGGCAGAGCTGGAAGTTGACGTTCATTGCAGACATGCTTCCAAAGCAGAATCACTTTGATTGAGAGATGA
Source organism: Pempheris klunzingeri (assembly GCF_042242105.1). Taxonomy (NCBI): domain Eukaryota; kingdom Metazoa; phylum Chordata; class Actinopteri; order Acropomatiformes; family Pempheridae; genus Pempheris; species Pempheris klunzingeri. The sequence goes on along the minus strand of NC_092014.1, from coordinate 26,408,580 downwards.
TCTTGGTCAGTTTTTGTGCAGCACAGGACTGACAAGGTTTTTGAAGCTTCCTTCTGCATCACATGCATTTTGCTTTCTATCAGTGATGTTGGATTGGGAGCAGTATTTCGAAGTCACATTTTTGTTATTTTGATGGATGTATGCGTAATCTGTCATCAGTCACTGTCAACAGTGAAGTGCACTGAGTTTTTGTAAAATACATTTCATTTATTCACACGATGCTTCTATATTAACCATATAACCCAGAAGGTACGTCAGCTTCATCAGATATACTGACCTGCCTCACGTGCTACATTCAGGAGCAGTAAGAGATCAAGATCAAGAGTTTTTTTTACAATACACTCTGGGAATCCGTTTATAGTACGCATTGATAGTTATCAGACTGTAGCATTGAGTTAGTACACAGCTGTTGCCTCTGTGTGTGTGTGTGTGTGTGTGTGTGTGTGTGTGTGTGTGTGTGTGTGTGTGTGTGTGTGTGTGTGTGAGCAGCTGCAGTATGTAGAAACCCAGATTAGCCTGTAGAGGAAATGAAGGTGTGTGATAGCAGGTGTGCAAGTACTGTCATTAAGTGTGCGCCTGCTGCCACAGACGTCTGGCCGAATTAGACTTTTAGACTTCCAAAAGGCAGAGAGTGGGATCTATATTCCTGTAAATTCGCATAATATTACAGAAATAGGGCTTTTTGTCACAATTTTGTTTATTGAAATTTTCAGGGCAGACATGGATCAGTAGTTCAGTTTCTAGTATTCAATAGCTATTTCTAGACAGGTAAATATATATAGGTAAGTACCTCTGTAGATATAAGATATAGTAATATTGGTAATTCAAATTAGGTAAAAAAAAAATACATAAAATAATAGTAATTAAAAAATAGAAATGAAAGTAAAGATAAAGATAAATTGAAACAAAATAGAAAGATGGTAATAGTGATACTAAAATTTAAGCAAAAATGAATGAATTGAAAATAAATCTAAATGCTATCTACAGTCTTGAGCAGGTTTGAACATAGAATATGTTAGTGCTATCTGACCCAGGTGTTGGTGTTGTTTTGACATCTCTGCCTTTTTCTCTCTGCATCAGGATGAGGCTTTAGCAATCTACGACATTCTGAGGGATCTGGAGTCGCAGTGTCTGAGCGAGATTTCAGCCCTGCTGAGCGGAGAGATACCAGGAGACGACCTGGGAGACTTGTTTTTTGACTGTGTGGATGCAGAGATTAAGTTCTACCAGTGAGGAGGTGGGAGGCTTCTGGAGCTGTGTAGCTTGGTGTATTGTGTGCATGAATTTGTTCAAGTTTCCTTTTGTTCAGGGAAAACTTGCTGAGAATCACCAACCCTGAGTGGGTGATTAAAGTAATACTGTAATACGGCTGAAATCTGAAAACAGAGACAGATCTGCAAAATGAATTACTGAATGTAATTTTAACAGACATCCAGTGTGTTTTTGGTATAAACCAGCAATTCTGACAATGTTCCTGAAGAGTAAAGCACTTAAAACAGGCACAAGGTAGTGCCAGCTGTTCTACAGTTAGACATTAAGACCAAACGGACAAATCCAGCATGTGAACTTCAAATTTGTGCTTCTAATACCAAGTTTCTGAGGTCACTTCCTCCATGCATATATAGAAAAATGTCCCTGTGTGGAAGTGTGCCTGTGACTGTAAGCTAAATGAGCACAAAACCTGAGTTGTGTTTAACTGTCCTCTGTTGCAGCGCCTTCAGGTGGACATCCCCAGCGCTCGCACGGTTGCAGGAGAAGGCTGAGAAGGACTGATAAAAACTCTGTGTTCCTCGTCTGATGGGCCTCTGCCTCACTCACACCACATATCCCTGACACCATTCCATTAACACAGACTAAATGTCTAAACTGCATATGTGATTGGAGCATATTTATCATCTGTATCATCCAGGGAGCAATGGCTGCACCTCATTAGTGAGCATAATGATGTAGACTACCCAGACGCCTATGTAGAGCCGTGTGAAGTTGCAAAAATACTGTGAGTGTGGCAATTGTTTAACATTTTATTTGTTTTTTGAAGTGAATGGGTTGTCATTTGATGGCTGCCTGTAGGGAAAGATCTAATAAAGTATGTGTATAGTCTTTCCTCAGTGTGTTGTGAGCTCACTTAAATGGCCTCCAGTGTGTGTTCATCTTAAAACACTTGCTTGTAGTTTCAGTGTGTGCGGGGCAAATTTGAAGCTTTTTCAAAATGATGACAGAAGCCAGGCCAGTGAGGGGAAGGGGCTGTGTGTTGGTAAAGTGAAGAAAACAACCCATAATAGTCTTTTAATAGACTTTTTCTGTGATTGATTACTTTAAATGCCAATAAAGCCAAATGCACAGCAGAACTGTTGTCATTGAGCCGTTCCCAAGTGACATGATATCCTCTGGTTTGATTTTTGATAAACTGATACTGACTGTCTCACTGATCACATCCACGTGATTCAATGATGACCAAAACTTTTGGGAGTAAATATCCCCTGAAATCACCAAAGGTCAAACCAAGAATAACATCACATTATTAATACTAAGGCATTAGGTCTAAAATATTGGGATAAACATGCAATAATGATGCAATGTGCATCCTGCAGTATGCATCCTTGATATCAACAATTTAACTTCTGTTGCCATCCTACAGTGTGTTTTGATCATCTCGCTGTCATGTTTTATTATGAACAGTAACAGAAGTGGAGTATGCATTATTTTGAATTTAGAGTCACTCCTACCTCCTTGATGTTAAAAGCAAAGCGATCACTAATAACTTACATAGGCCTACATATAATACATCTAATATATACAGTCTATGCAGCCGCCAATAGATCCCACCAGAGCAGAGTGGTTGTTGTTCGCACTCCACCCAGGAGGTGGCGCTGCTTTAAATCTCTGGGTGCTGACTGGTAGAACACCAAACAGCTCAGGGGCGAGGAGCACCGCCTGCCTGGAAACTTGGTAACAAATGTAGGGTAACGGTTTGGTAGTTTGTTTTCGTGGGAGCTTTTGCAAATCGCCAAGCCTGCAGTTTAAGTTTCAGCATCTCCCCATAAAGGACAGTGGGATCGTCCGAAGGAAAAGGTAACGCTATGTTGAATGTAGCTAGCACCTGGACGCTAGCCACAAACTGCTCCCTACACTTCTACTGTAGCTGGTGTATGTGAGCACCAGGCCGAGGGGGTAACGTTAGTGCAAACGTGTCGGTATTGGCTAGAAATAATCGAAAGTCGATAATAAAAAACGCGAGTTTGATATTTTCATACTAAAGCTGTCTTGACAGATATTCTCCGTTATGCTACTTTGTGGCCTAGCTACCAGCTAGCCAGCTAACGGTGATGCTCAGGGCTAACGGCCACGATAAGATGTCCTCTGCATCTGAAGGCTGGTGTAGCTACTAAATAATTAGCCTCTCGGAGGCAATCTGCAATCCGGAGTGAAAAACTGCAGACCCATAGCTACCGTTAGTCCATCGATGTCAGGTCACTAAACTTTATTTTGGTCCCTTTCTACACCGCTGAGGAGACATCCTCCTTTCTGTCTCCTAGGATCACTCGTAGTTTATATTTGCTTCAATATGTTACATTATTATTCTGATGCCATCATGTTCAAGACTGACTGGAGGTTTTCAGTGGAACCACTCAGGTCTGATTGGTGTGATTTGAAAGCTCATTAAGACCAGTGTCCACTCAAGATGAATGAATGAATTCTTCATGATGTGTTAAGAGCCCAAATACTTGTGTTTATTAGTGATTGTTTCCAGTCTATGATCTAACTTTGCCTTATTCATCATCTAAATTCTTTACCCCATGGGTTTAAGGCTTTTTTCCCCCTTTTTGCTGCAGTCGTTGACATCCACCCAGCTGCTGGAGCAGCTGTGAGATCATGTACCCAAACAGGTCTGAGTACAGTCACAGGCGGCAGTACAGTGACAGAGGTTCAAGGCAGTGGGACAGCTATGATGACAGATGGGAAGAAAGACGTGAATCTCACAGAGATGTACCACGGGATTCCCATCATAAGTATAGTGGGGATGGACAAAGTTGCACAGAGAGGACGAGCAGGAGTCGAGAATACAGTGATTCAACCAAGAGTCTGTACAGTAAAGACTGGTTGAGCAGAGACAGAAGCCGAAAGAGCCCAGTGAGGAGACACATGTCGTCACCTGATTGGGGCGCTTCTGAAAAGAAAAGGCGGAGATTTACAGTGGGTGACGAAGGTGATTACAGATACAGCCGTGAGCCTGAGGATAAAACCGGCATGCAGTCACCAGACAGTGTTTTACGTGCACACGACCCCAAGGATCTCAATCACACACTACCCAAGGAAGAGGATTTTGCATACAAGAAAACAACTCCAGACCTCAGACACAGATATCTACAAGAGGAGTTCACTTACAGGCAGCAACATGATGATGTAACTTGCAGACGATTGTCTGGATATAACAAAGATAGAGATGGTCACAAAAGGAGCCGGGACCATTCACAAGAAAGGACTCAATCACAAGATCACTCTATGAAGGTTAGTCACAGTAAACTTCTAGTGTTAGCATCAGTGTAACCTTTGCGATTTGTAATGTAGTTTGATCAAATATTCTTTATCCTTATCAAACAGAGTTATGCCAAACCCAGAGGGAGCAATGACAGCCCTTCAACAGATACCGAGGATCACCGCATAAACAGAGCATGGTTTCCATTGAGTGGATCTAATGGACAGGTGGGTTCATTTCACATGTGGTAATGAGGGACTACCTTCAGCATCACTGACAGTTTGGAGTACAAAAAACAAAAAAGGTGGTTTTTGCTTTGTTACAACAAAATTGTTAGTTAGTCCATACAGTAGGCCTACACTACATAACCTGACCGTACTGCCTCAACAGATCCATACTGACACTCCTCTTCATAGAAGCAATATTATATAAAATATATTGGACACCAAGATGCAGAAGGTGACCATCAGTGGAAAACTGGCATGTAGATTATAGATTGTTAATGGACAGCGAAACAGCTGTCCAACATTTCTTCGTTGCTTCAGTAATTTCATTGCAGAGTTATTGATTAAGTTTGCATCTAAATGCAATTTGAATTTAATATCGGCTCAATACTTTCTCCCACTGACTTGTGGGATTGAAACCCCAAAAAACTGGAATTTAGACTTTCTTATCATTAGTGCCTAGTTATAGTTAGCTGCGATAATAGTTTTAATGCTCTCAAAAGCCACTTAATAGGTGTGTAGTTTTAAACCTCTAGTAGAGCTATGGGGTGTGCACAAGATCCAGCTCGAGCTAACCACTGATACTGAGATTTCCTAAACTCTCCACCAGTTGAGTCCTTTTGATTTAGTCTTCCTAGCCAGTAAAACTCCATATTCTTCAAAAATAGGCTTTTTAAATTCAAATTAATGAGAGAGGGCCACAATCCACCTGTGTTATTACGTTTTTAAGATATAGAATTAAAATGTTAGAGACTTGTATGTTGGACGGCTGTACACTTCTTACAGGTTGTTCCATTGACTTCAGATATTTTTGCCAAAGAGTGCAGATAATAGTTGCTTCCGTGTGTTTCCCATCAGTCTTTTGAGAGTGATGTCACCAACCACGGTGCTCCTGCTCTCGAACAGAAGTCTGCCAAGGGTTTCCAGCGTTTCCTCGACGTGCTCAACAAAGGGGTGAATGTGGACATGCTCACCAAAATAGTAACTCAGACCTCCACAGAACCGAATCATCGACCTCATTCTCCAGCTTCTTTCATGCACGCTGCTGATGGTCCGTGGTCTCCCAGCGGTGCCGGGAGGCAACAGGGCAGCCACCCAGCCACCAGCCACTGGAACGAGAGCGAGGGCTCCCAGAGACTGGCGCCTGCACAGCCTCGCCACAGGTCCTTTAGCCCAAAGGAGCGCTCTCTGTCAAATGAGACGTCTCTGCAAAGGGTTGACGGAGAACGAAGCTATGGCTCCAACAGTAGGTCCGGATCTCCCTCGGCGGTGGAAAAGATGACACTGACGCCTGAAGACGAGCACAAGCACAGGCACATGCAGGATGTTCTGCAGGCCATTGGCATGAATTTAGGATTTGAGGAACTGGGCCAAATGTCACATCGGATCCAGGAACGCTTGTATGGAAAGAAGGATGTTAACGGGGGCAGCCATCGTGGGCGAAGCAGGGAAAGGAACACCAGGCGAGCACTTTCACCAAGACCACAAAGCAGATCATCATCATCAAGCAAATCTAGTTGTAGCCCATCATCTCGGGAGTATTACATGAAAAAAGAATCCTATAGTGCTCAGAGGGATGTGCCAGATGTACACCAAGCACAGGCAGATCAGGCCGTTGGACATGGCCAGAATAGCAGCAGTAGCATTTTACAGGTGAGTGAGAATAGTGAAACTAACTCCCAGGAAAACACTGCTGCAAGTCAAGCATTTCCTCAAAACCCCATATACACGTCGTCAGAGCCGTCTCCTCCATCTCCTGTGATGCCGATGTACTCTCAAGTAAACTCTTCACCACTACCGTACCTAGCTCTTCCTCCAGTTCCGCCTCCAGCTCTGCTTCCTAACCTGTCCCAGGTTGGCCCCGGGCTTTACCTGCCTCGCCTGCCTCCCTTCTTCCCATACCCCCGTGGCCCACCTTTGAACATCTTTCCAGCAGTACTCACTCAAAGTAGTCAGCTACTCCCCCAGCACGTTAGTAATCCTTATCCAGCTTTGAACCTGCCAGGTCAGCCTCTGAACAGCGCACAAAAATCCAAAACTGTGTCAAGGCCTCGCTGTCTGCAGGTCATCGAAACCAAACAACCTGGCTGAAGACGGCTGCACAAGACCCAGTTTGACTTTAAAACTGACTTTAGTTGGAAAAGCATCTTGTGCCTCTGGAGACTAATATAAGGTATTCATGAAATAAACCCATCAGGGGGTTATAACCACAAACCACACATTTGGACATCATCATCAGAGTCAAACATTTCCAAGCAACTAGTCGAGCAGCAAGCAAAAGCAAGGCCACAAAAACGATGAAAACCACACAGACAATGAAATGGACAGCTCTTGTCTACAAGTGAATGAACAAATCGGTCGCCAGTGGTGGAGCCCTGTCTGTCTCCCAGTTTATAGCACATCAAAAACATTGTCTTCTTAATTTAGTTTTTCCAGATTGAATGCATTTCTAGCTTTAGTTGAAATTGTATTTGTGGTGTTTGTAGGATACAGGCCTTTATCCTAATGAAATGGCACCATAGTCCAGTGTTTAATCTTCAGAGGCTTCTACAAAACAAGCTCTACACTTATCCTTGTTTGTCAGGTTGATGTGTTTTTTTGTGTACACATACAGAAAGTTGTGTAAATATTTGAATTGCGTAATATTAAACACTGATTCAAAGTAAACCATAGTAATCTGTTTAATTGCATTGATTTTTCTTGACTGCTGTGTAAAACAGAAAAAGAGCTGCCCACTACATTTAGTTAAATTCATGAATTGCACACAGTACAGAGGACCGCAACATATAAGTAGAATACAACAGTATTTTGATAAAAAGCACCATTAGTAACCTGTGAAATGTTTCTTAATGTTTCCTCCACCACTTCTGTCCTGTGCATTTGTTCTTTAACACACCTCACTGGTACCTCTTTGGGGACAAAGTGGACTTAATGAAGGACAGTGGTTCACCTTCTGAGATCAGTTTGTGTTTTTATCCCTGCTGACTGGGTTGACTGCCGACTAAAAAGGGTGACTCACCAGTAGGAGTGTTCGTTTCACCCTGCAGTTTGCTAGTGGCGACTCTGTTGGTGTTTGTTTTTCTCACATGTGGACAAAGCACAGGTTGAGGTTGTTCCCACATTTAAATGTTGAATTTGACTTACAGCATGTAAAAGTAACAAGTGTGATGAAATGTAACCGAATATATCAGTTAAACACTTTTCTACACACCACGTCATCACACAGGTTTACTGCCTCCTGTTGCTTTTACTATTCTAGTTCATCCATGTGCAGAGGCGTAGGACAAGTTAATGTGAATCGTTAGATTTTTGTCGAGGGCAAGTGGAACATGAGCCTTTAATCACACCCCGTACAGTTATGGTCAAAATTATTAGCCCCCTAGGAACTATTGATCATTTCCCTAAAATACTATAAAAAAATAAATTTTCTAAAGTAAATCATCAATGATATGGCCCCGTTTTGGTACATTTGGAATGTAAAATAAATATTCAAGATTTCTTTATGAAAAATATGGTGAAAACTGAGAGGGTCAAAATGACTAGCCCCCATGTGATCGTGTGCTTTCAAAAAACATCAACTAGGTTTGAAACCACACCTGAGCAGTCAGTTAGCACTGAATCTTATTTAAGTGACTCCAAGAAGCAGGGTTAGTGTCACCTGACCACTTGATCGAAAGGGACTACTCTAGATTTGCTCCAAAATCTTGGTAAGAATTGATATCATCATGCCAAAAAGCAAAGAAATCAGTCTGGACCTCGGAAAGAAGATAGTGGATTCTCATCTTAAGGGGGAAAGGATATACCGCCATTTCCAAGTGTTTCACAGTTTCTAGAGCAGCTAAAGCACAATGAAACAAGAAAAGAAACTGTCCGCTTTCCAAAACAAATAGACAGAGATGTCAGCAAGAATCCCCGGATCTCTGCAAAGATGATGGTGCTGAACTGGCTTCCTCTGGACTTGATGTTTCACGTAAGACTGTCATGAGGACTCTTCTTCGTGGTGAAAAGTAAAACCCCATTGCTCTCAAAGTGGCACATCAAAGCCCGACTGAAGTTTGCCTGAGAAAATCTGAAACTTGGGGATGAGTTTTGGAAGTCGGTCCTTTGGTCTGATGAAACCAAACTTGAGCTGTTTGGGCATATGGATGCTGCTTTTGTTTGGCGAAGGAAGGGCGAAGCCTTCAACCCTAAAAATACTGTTCCCACAGTGAAGCATGGTGGTGGGAGCATAATGCTGTGGGCTTGTTTTGCTGCTTCAGGCACAGGAAACCTTGTTCGGGTGCATGGGAACATGAAAAAAGAGGATTATGTTGATATATTGAAGAATAACATCAGGAAGTCTGCTGCCAGTCTAGGTTTAGGTCGTCGCTGGGTCTTCCAACAAGACAATGACCCAAAATATATATCAAAGTTGGTCCAAAACTTTTTGAAGGACCCCAAAATCAAGGTTGTGGAGTGGCCCTGTCAGAGCCCAGATCTCAGTCCTATCGAGAATCTGTGGAGGGAGCTCAAGCTTAGGGTCCATGCTCGGAGGCCAAGCAATTTGGATGATCTTGAACAATTTGCCATGGAAGAATGGGCTAACATCCCTCAGGAGACATGTGCCAACTTAGTTAGAAACTACCATAAGAGGTTGTTGTCAGTTTTGGATCAGAAAGGCTACACTATTGACTATTAAATGTCAGAGGGCTAATAATTTTGGCCTTTGCGTTTTTTGCTTTTTTATTGTTTCAATTCAGCAAATCAGTAAAAATGTTCATTTGGCCTTATGCACATGTTGTCTTTGTTCTTGTGGACGCAAGAAAAACTCTGAACACTTTGGGTTCTGGCCCATGTCATTGAAAAGATAGAGGTTTTATAAAGGGGGCTAATCATTTTGACCTTAACTGTATATTATGCGCCCGTGTGGTACTCCGTCCAGCAGGTGGCGCTGTTAACTGTTAACAGTCCATGTTCAGCTCCTCTGAGGCAGTGAGGGCAGCTCTGGCTCCTCTTCGTCCGTCCGAGCTGTTTTCTAACACTAACGCTTTAAACTTGTCTAAAAGCTGAGCCTTATCAAAGCTCACTTTTGATATTCCACCTCCACGAGTTTCTTTTTTCAAACGTGATGCGACGCAGGAAGCGGCTACCTGAGCAGGCAACGTTACAGGTAAACAGTGTGTTTGCTAGTCTGCCAGGCTAAGCTACCAAACACACAGGGTTCATCCCGGTTTGCTGCTTCGCTGTTGGGTCCTCGATGAGCCAAACCAGGGATGTGACACCATGTCACAGGGACACAGACGGGCAGCTAGCAGGCGCCTCTTTCCTGAGGCAACATCCGAGCTAATCAGCCAGAGTCTCTGCTAACGACACACTGATGTGAACAGTCGCTGTGTGGGGGTTTGTGGACACACACACAAGGATGCAGGTGCTGTACTAACGGTACATGTGCTAGAACTATCCCAACAGAGAGGATTGAACTATTGATTAAAGGTGAAACACAATGACTCAGTCAGACATAAAGTGTGCTGATCCACTGTAACCCAGACTCTTTAGAATGAACCAAATAACAAGTGATGAAATGTGACCAAATATATCAGTTTACAGTTTTAATAAAATGCAGTAAGAGAAAACCTCACTGTCCTGGTGTCAGTCTCCTGACACTGTCTCCTGGTGATTTTTGAGAATCCTGATTTTTGGAACTTTGAAAAGCTTTGAAGAGACAAAACTTGGTCTCTGGCCCACAACAAAATGACCTGCATTTCAGACCCACAGCCTCTAAATTCAAAGGTAAGCGGAACTTTGTTTTCTGCTCATTTGAATGGTGTCTGAATGCAGGAGTGAAAACACCTGTACAAACTCATCTCCCATGAACCCAGTAACGCCACTAAGCAAATTCTTCACCGGAGGCAAAACAGGGCTGAGAGCAGAGGACCGAGTGAGTCCTGAGCATGTCTTTATGTTCTCATTTGGGCCTTTTAAATACCTGAATATACCATGGAGTGGAAGATATGAATGACTGGGCCAGATTGATATTGAATGTGCGCGCTGCATGTTGGCCTGTTGCAACCTTGGTGTTTGGTGGAAGATTAATTTGTCTTACAATAAGGGGGAAAGGAAATAACTGAGTGAACATAGTAAGTAGGGAAAGTGTAGGGCTAAAGTGCACTTAAAGAGAAAAGAAGAACTCACAAACTAAGTGTTGAGGCCACAGGCACGAGAAGAGTGACGAGCACCGAGTGGCTGAAGAGGAGCGATGAAGAAGTAGAGAAAATGAGAGTGTGAGAAGAGAGACTACATGATCTGTGAGCCATCAGCTCCGGTTGTCCCAGACCCCACACACAATTCTCATTCCCCCAGAGGAGTACACAGTAATAAATTCATGTTCGGCCTTTTCCAGAGTACCGCTGCATCCAGACTCACGGTAACTTTTTGCATTCACGGTCAACAATATACCTCCACACACGCGCTCACCGCAGGGTTTGTCTAAAGTCCGTCCACATTTAACAGAGTGGTGGCTAATGACCTACAGCATTTAGATGGAACCAGCTCTGTGATTACTCTGATCTACTGGTCTACTGATATGTAGCCCCCCCCGAGGTCAGTGTGAGGCAGATTCACCACATTAAGTGAGTAAAGACAAGTCACAGTTGTGGAGTATTTGGGGAGACACTTACATGGAGACAAGAGATGCACAGCCCCCTCACAAATTGAGGATGTAACTAAGGCTCCCAAACCACAAACAGTTGGGCAAATGTTGTCCATTCTGGGGATGGCGGGGTTCAGTCGACCATGGGTCTGTGACTATGCCATCATGGTAGCCCCCTTGCGAGGCCTTATTCGAGCAGCAGAACAAACAAATGGCAGAAGCAGAGGGAGCTTTTCAGGCTCTAGAGGAGGATATGTGAACTGCTCCAGCGTTAGGGAACCCTGACTGTACTAAACCATTTCATCTGTATGTTGCAGAGAGAGCAGGACATGCAGGAAACACCAACAGGTAAACAACCACTGGCCTACTACAGCTCTAGGTTAGATGACACTGAAGCAGTTTTTGCTTTCCAGAAAGCATCAGCATTAACAATGAAGCATCAAACCTTCTTATATACATCCCATCAATTACATGCCGTCCTCACCAGCCCCAGATTTGTCCCAACACAAGCCAGGAGAGGAGGGTGTAACAATTCAGCGCTGTAACACAGTTAATCCAACGGCACGAATGGTAATACCTGTAGAAGGTACACCACATGGCTGCGTTCGGGCCACAAGTGTCTTTCTGAAACCTTGTGATGACATAATCAGCCATCAATACTGATGTCTCCTGGCGATTTTTGAGAATCTAGATTTTTGATTTTTGGAAACTTTTGGAAATTTTTGAACTAAGGAAAAAGAGACAAACCTTAAAGTAACAGTCTGCATAAAGGTATGTTCAAATGAACCCACAGTCATTTCTCCACTCTGTCTCTGTTTTTCAGAGAGTGCGCTGACTTCATAAACTATACGGGAGACCGGCTGAAGGATGAATCCAATCGACTGGGAAGCTGTTCAAAGACTGCAGAGAAGTCTGCACCCAGATCAGCCGAGTGGTGTTCAGAACAGCATGGAGAACGGTGACTGGGACACTTACTGCCCAAACTCAAGATACACTGTTGATGGACCACAAAGCACCATGGCAGCAGACATGGGATGGAAGGGACCCAGTCCTCCCCCGCAGCATTTTTACATCAAGGAATCAGAAGCCGAAGACTCTGATGGACAACCACTTGAAATAGACGAGGAAGATGCAGAGCTGACAAGAAAGAGAAAAGAGCTTAAAGAGATAGAAGAGCAGATACTACAGAAGAAAGTTGCTATCGCTCTAAAAACAGTGAAGCCATTTGTGAAGGAGACTTGTGATGAACAACCGGCTACATGTGAAGGTGCAACTCTTAAAGACAGGGTGAATGTGATTCTGCAGCAACGACATTCTTCCAGCTGTCTGACAAAGGTAAGTAAGAGCTTGATGGATCAGTCACAGTGGCATGCACCCTGGTCAGAGAGAATAGAACGACTGGAAGGTACGCTGACCTCCAAAAGGCCTCACGTTAAAGATTTTATTATTTTACTCATTAACTTTTCATTATGTTTTTAATATTTTTATTGAATGACACAATGGACCACCTCAAAAGGTGCATGCTGAAGGTTTTGCAGGGTGCCCAGGCCCTTTTCCTTTTTGTTATTTTGAAACTATAAAAGCTTTCTTAACGTATTAAAGAAATGTGCCATCTTTAACTGTATACCTTTTTCGAAATCAGGTCATCTTTTACTCGCTCAGCTCTTCACTCTTGCATGCCACTGTAATCAACCGTCTGATTTCAGCCATTATTTCACCTTGAGAATGCAGTGCCTTTCCCCTAGCAGAGGCTAACTGTATATACCGTACGCTGTGTTGCCTCCTCTTGTCTCTCAGGTCCGTTCACCCAAAGAGAGACTGAACACATCCAGCCTGAGCAAAGAGGGTTTGCTGCAGGAAGACCACTGGCTGAAGCTCAGGGTGAAAGCGCTAATGAAGCAGAGATGTGGTGATTCCTGTGTTTTGCCTACACACAGGGAGGTTTGTATTATATTTCTGCTCCCTATTTTCTAGAAAAGAAATGTATTTAATATGTATTTCATATAAATAAAACTTAAAATCTACAAAATGACCAAAACACTGTAGTCTTTTCCTTACAGACAGCACCTTCTAATAGCTCATAAGCCTTCTTATAAATGAAAAAAGTAAATGGGTCGTTACAATAAGACGTTTTGATCAATTACAAAGTGTTGTCTTCTTTCAGTTTGAATCTAAAATCCTAGTTTGGTAGAAACGTGTGAAGAAAGTGAATAAAAACAGGCTCAGGACTCGATGCATCTTTTATTTTGTCTTTCGATACTCCAAGCAAAGAAAGTTCCTAATCTGGTTCCTTTTTTTTAATGAATGTTTTAACAATGTTGTGTGTGTTTGTGTGTATCTGACCTGTCCCAGGTTCCTGATGTCACACCGCCTCCTCCCAGCCAAAGCGTTACCTCACCAGCCAACGAGGAGAACAGTGTCGACAAGGGATTCCAGCGCTTCCTCAGTGTGCTCAACAAAGGAGTGGACATAGACTTGCTCAGTAGGATCGTCACTGATGACGATGTGGATCTCGTGAACTTTCAGCCCCCTGTCTCAGAGAACAAATCAGACCCCCCCTTTAGGAGCGAGAGTCAGCCATCAACCAGTGTAGAGAGAAAGACTGACCCACCAAGTCAAGAGAGACTCCTCCCACATGATGATGATGATGACAGAGGCTCTCGATCCAAGTCTCCCCCGGCGGCGAAGAAGAAAGAAGAAAAACCAAAGGTGGACGAGCAGCATGAACATCTTCAGAACATTCTTAAAACTCTGGGCTTGAGCCTGGGAGTGGAAGAGATGAGCAAATTAGCAGACCGGACTCAGGAGAGGCTGTACGGGAAGAAGCATGAAGACGTGAAGGCTGACAGCAGAGAGAAACAGGAGAGTCAGCAGAAGGCCTCCCAAAAATGTCGCAGGAGCTCATCCTCCTCCTCCTCCACCTCCTCCAGGTTGAGCTTCAGCTCCAGCCCCTCTCGCCATCGACGCTCCCACAGCAGACACTCGAAACGCAGGCGAAAGTCTGGAAGTAGTGGCTCCAGAGACAGAAGCAGAGATGGAGATGGACTGACACGCCGAGATAGTAACCAGGACGGTGAAGAAACACACAGAGACGGTGACAAAGACAGAGATGATTCCAATGAAACCTCCAATTATCAACATCCATATCCACAGAACAGAATGTATCCACATCTCCACCCTGCTGCTTTTCCTGTGTTTCCAGGTTACACTTCGTCCCAGTACAGTTCCTACCACAGTGGCACCTACAGCACTGATTCAAATTCTTACCCTTCCTCCTCTTATCCCAGCGGGTGTCCACAACAACAGTCCACCTCTTCTTATGACTATGACTATGACTTTCATTGCTCCGCAGGGGCACCAGTAATGATTTACCCAGAATGCGTTGGTCTCGAAGACGCCAACTTACTTGTGAATCCAGATCTGTCTAAAAGCGAAGGTCAGATCGGGTCGACTTCTGGCCCTCGCTGTCTGCAGGTCATCAACACTAAGCCACCGCCGAGGAGCAATCTAAAGCTGGTGAAGAAATGCCGCAAGAGGAGAAAAAAGACAGAAACTGCCAAGAGAAAACGAAAATTAGTATTAAAACGGAGGAAAGAGTTGAAGAGGAAGGTGGAGCCTCTGGAGAACAATGAAGATGATTCTGAAAACGATGAGTCAGAAGAGGAAAAACAGCTGCCAACAGAGGAGGAAATAAAGGCAAACCTGAGGAAAAAGGTGTGTGCAGGTTTGGGTTTGTCAGCTTCCTAATCCATCTCATTTTAGGTAGGTTGAGGTTGAAGTTTTTGTTCCGTTTGGCTCAAATTTGTTATGCAAAGGAGCAACACATTTGATCTGTGGATCAGGACCCTTATTTCTCGAGTGTCTCAGAGTAGATGTTCGCTCCGGAGCCAGTTTTGTCTCGCTTTTAAGACCAGAACCATTTCATCAACTTTCTCATCTGAGGATATCTCTCCTATGGAAAAACAGCTACATTCACTGAAATCCTTGGACTGCTTAAGCTGAACAATTATAGGACAGAAACATTACAGGAGGCGACACAAGTTATTATTAGGTGTATTTGAAAGGTGAGTTGTACTGTGAATAAATGTCTTTAATGTCTGTGTTTGTAAAACCAGACACGATACATGCCAGATGTTGTCCTAACAGTCTGGCTGGGATATGGCACATTGTTGTACACACACACACACATAGGCACTGTCAAATGCATGGCAGCGTTGTTTACGGCCTCATGCATCTTCAAGGAGCGCTGAGCGTATGTGCAGAGGTTTTAGGCAGCCGTGAAGAAATGCTGTAAAGTAAGAATGCTTTCAAAAGTATAAAGTTTAATTGTTGAATTAAATATTATTGAATTGAAAAATCTAAATCAAATCTATATTTGCTGTGACCTCCCTTTGCCTTCAGAACAGCTTCAGTTCTTCAGTTCAGTTTCAGGTTTTCACTCATCAGTCCAGAGCTCCTGCTGCCAGTTCTCTGCACCCCAGTTCTTCGTGCATAGTTGAGTCTCTTGGCTTGTTTCCATGTCGGAGGTTTGGCTTTTTGGCCCCAATTCTTCCACGAAGACCACTTCTGGCCAGACTTCTCCAGACAGTAGATGGTTACCTGGTCCCACTGGTTTCTGCTGGTTCTGAGCTGATGGCTGCTGGACATCTTCTGATTTTGATGGGAAATACGCTTAATGTGTCTTTCATCTGCTGCATTCAGTTTCCTTGGCCAACAGCTGCGTCTGCGGTCCTCAGCGTTACCCGTTTCTTTGCGCTTCTTCAGAAGAGCTTTAACGTCTTGAAACCGCAGTCTTCTCTGAAATGTGTGCCTGGGGGAGACCTTGCTGACGCAGCAGAACCACCTTGTGTCTTGTTGTTGTGCTCAGTCTGAACATGATGACCTGTGACATCAAACTGTCTTCACCAACCTCAGCTTGGCAGCAGAGTTTGGCTGTTCCTCCCCCAGTTTTAAGCCTCCTACACAGTTTCTGATTCAGTTCATTTCAATAAGTGGTTAATCACACACTTGACTATGATCCTGCAAAATCCCTGACTTTGTGCAACTGTACCGAGAAGAACTGATACTGTTCTGAAGGCAAAGGGAGGTCACAGCAAATATAGATTTGATTTAATTTTTTCTTCCGTTCTCTCACTTTGTATTTTGTAAATCGATTTCATTGTATATTTTTGAAAGCATTCTTACTTTACATAATTTATTTACACCTTCCTAAGACTGACCAGTACTGTATATTTGATTCTATTCTATGTATATCTATATATATATAGAATATCGATATCTGTTGTTGACATTTGCAGACACTACTACAGATGACAAATAACTCCAGACGGATCATGATATGACCTTTATCACAGTACAGTTCCACTGGCAATGAGTAAATGATAATACAGTACAGTTGTAAAAGTAACTTTGGTATTTTTAAATCCGGGCTCTGTTTTTACATATTTTGGGTTCAAAATAACTGGTGAGTGGAAAAGTTTAGAATTGTTCATGTAGATCGCCGCAGACAGTCTGCAATGGATGAATGAAATGTAATGAAATATTTTGGGGGACCTGCAACCATCATTGCTTGTGTTGTTGTGTTATTTAGGTGTTTTAAAGGGTTAGTTCGGATCCAGCAGAATATTTGTGTGATACACGATCAGAGACTCCAGAGGAGTGTGGTGGCTTTGAAGAGGGTGATAGAACCTTATAGGTCAGTCTCTGTAGGGATCCTTTCCATAATGTTTTCAGACTCTTCAAAATATAAATGAATATGTAAAAAATATTGCCTCGGTTACCCTACAAGGTGTAACATGTAATCATAAAACACTCTATTCCAAGTTTTTCTGTTTTGTTCAACCACTTTTGTTTTTTCTAGCTCGAAGCATTTAACCAGAAGGTGAAGCAAAAACATACACAGCCAGCCAACTCCCTAACCCCTCCGACTGGTTAAAGTAAGTAAACTAAAGCATGAGAAAGTAGCCTGTGGGTTCTGTGAAGAATTAGAAACTTGCTGCTTGTCCCTGTTTTATGAGAATTCATCAAATGAAATGTTAACTAATTGGTCTACTAATTTACCAGTACCCATATATAACTCTTCCCATCTGACAGGCATTATATAAAGTCATATTAGCCTCCATTTTAGAGGTAAAGATCAATTCGATCCAACAAAACATCACAGAATATCTTTTTTTATTGGAATAATGTAGAATTAATCTCCAAAGAGAACAATTAATGTAAAATGTCTTAAATGCATAGTGTTTTTTAAATGAACTCCTCGTGAGCTGTATGAAGATGTAAATGTAAATTTGCAAGCAGCACTGAGTAACTGCCATGTTGTCTCACATGTTTATTGTGTTTGTCTCCTTTTTCCACAGATCTGTGGAGCATCACAAGTGTCTTTAACCTGAACCTGCTGTGAGCCCCAACACGCCATGTTTAACATCCGCTATTTACACAATTCCTAGTGTAACGGGACCATCAAGTATTTTAGTCAGATTTCCAGATTTGTACTGAGTCACCTTCAAACTCGAACACATGACATAAATGATATCTTCTTCAAAAGAATATTTTTATGCAATTTATTGTCAGATTGCGTTAAGACAGGTTTTAATCATTTCAGTTCTATGTTTCTTTGAATATCACTACTTTGTAACTCTGTTTCTATTCTCCCTTTTTTCTCTTGGGACTGTATAAATGGAGCAAAATGTGCTTTGTATGCTCCGTCTGAATTTGTTGATAAAACATCTATCTTTTTTAGTCACTGAGCCTGCAGTCCGGTCCTGGTACTTTGTCTTCTGACTCTTGATGCTGTCCACCAAAAGCTCAGAATTTCCACATGTCGGACTCTTTAGTCCGTAACGAGATACCTCAAACACTAATAGATGAATTGGTCCTGTCAACATCATCTGTCACGTTGAAATGTTGAGAGTAAAGTCAAACATTCAGTAACAGTGCCGGGCAGAAGAAAAAACAAGAGAAGGATTTGTTTTTTTTTTCATTTCAAGAATAAAGTTTATTCTTCCATACAGCTGAGAGATAAGAACACATAAATGCACCACTGCAGAAACTCCAAATGCGAGCACTGAGCTCCAAGGACAGCTAAAACTAAGTACTATAAGATGTAAACTGAGCCACACTCGACAATGAAGAGCCCAACTTGAAAATGTAGATGTGTGATTAACGATTTCTGAGCTCTTAGCCCTGTAAGGGCTGTAGCTCAGGTTAGGATTTTGAATTATTCAGATACCTCATTAACGGTTCAGCTTCTCTTCTTTTTTAAACTTGTAAATGGATTGGTTTAGACTGGGCTTGAATGCTGTCAGTAGTTTACTATGAAAGGAAACAATTAGTCATACATGTGTCACCAACATTTCTTCATACGGTAGACTATCCCAGGCATGATGTGATGTCTCACACATATGGTGCTTTAACTGTTTTAGCGTCGATGCCATCACTGCAGAGAGCTTTGGTGCACCTCTACCAACAAAAAAAAAGTTTTGGCTTGCAACACAGTGGAAAGTTGAACCTTTAGTAATAGCATCCACATGTAGTTGCAGTAAAGTAAAAATGATGACTGAACAAAACAACTTCTAAATAAATTACTCAAGTAGTCACACAGCAGTCTTTGCAACACCAGAGCTCAGAGCGGCAGCGTCTGGTGTGCTGCTAGAGTCGACACAGTTATAAATAGAAGAGTGTTTCCCGTCTTGGTCTAAAGTTCGTCTTTCTCCTCTCCTTGACAGAAGCACGCTGCTCTCTGGCTGTTCATGTAGGGTCTGCAGCCCAGAGTCCACACCGTGTTGAACAAGGTGTCCGCGACCGTCTCACATGCTGAGGACAGGTAGTGACAGAGAAAAGGCAGTCAGTGAAGAGCAGTACGTAACCTGACATTTCCTCAGCATACGGTTAAGTACATCGTGCACACAGAGTGGTCGGCACCTGACACGTTTTAAGCACTTGAGCGTTTTAATGATTTTTGCTTAGATCTCAAAAGCAGTTTTTATTTTTTAGGAATGTTTCGATCTCTTCTAACAGATTTTATACATCACATTAAGCCCTAATTCGTAACATTTAATCTTGAGAATCAGGCTGGTGAAAGGTCCAAGATCAGCAGTGAACTTTAACTGTCCTGCCTGCTTTTTTCATGGAGGGATATTTAAGTATCACAATTGGTCATCATTAGCTGTCACATGCTGGGTTCATGTCAGATATCTAGGGCCTCCCCCACAGTAGCAAGTACAGTGCCCCCCCCAGTCCTTTTTAACTTTAAGGCTGAATTATTAAAGGTGAGGTTGCGCTCAGGGACCCTAACTGTGGATAGAATAAAGCTTAAAACCTTACTGACCTTCCACCTTTGACACAAAGCCAAGGCTCTTCTTGAGGTCCGAGCAGATGCTGTGGAGGCACCAGCGGAACTTGGAGTCACAGCGGTACTTGTTGGAGCCGCAGGTGTCGTAACACATATCCAGCTGGTTGCAGCACTTTGTCATAGCGGGGATGCCCATGTCCATCTGGCACACAACAAAGGTTATTAATGTTCACACTGTTCATTACTCTGGACATTTAGGGACTGTAGAAACATGATTAGAAGGAGGGATAGGGAGATGGGACCATGATGTCAGTTTTTTAAAATGGTTGACATGGATCTGTTTAGCAGTGATGGAACATTATGTATTTCACGAGGCAGCAGTTGAGAGAACCACTTCAGTTCCCCAGAAAGGGCTCAGAAAGGGCTGTCTGGTGGCAAGGTAAAACAGGAAACATAGATCATGCACATAAACTGATTTCTTTCTAGGAGGGTGCTTCTACAAACTGAGGGCGTGCCAGCCACCACTGCACTACTGTAGGTAATATACTGAGTTTGGATAATCCAAACTATCCTCTTAATTCTGCATCATAACAGAACTCCAGTAAAGACAAACGACAGTTCAGCTAGTTCAGCACAACCTAGCGTAAGTGAAAATATTATAGAAATTCACAATATTACCTCAGTGTCAGGGGTAATAACTGATCATTTAACAGCTCTTAGTTGGAAAGTAGACTGCAGCTTGAATGTTCAATGAACAGCATGCACCATTTGTTAGGTTTCCAAATAGTTTTGGCAATTGTTAATTTCACTCCTTGTGTGCAATTTGATCTATGTAATAATGTTCCACTAGCATGTTAAGCTTGAAAGCTGCTGAGAGTGTTGCAGTGTATTTAATCTAGGGAGGGTTCAAAGCAGCTAATAATGACTCCAGGGAGTTATTATGTTTGTTCCCTCTTCCCCACACTGATCACTTTTATAGTCCCTTAGGAATGTAGATTCAACTTTTTATATCACTGTCGATTAAATGTCCGTGTTGTACCCCTTCTGGAACAGGAAGACCAAAGAAGTAGGAGCTACATCCATTGGGTTCTGGCATCTGGTAGCCGGGGCGAGGAAGAGGAGCTTTACCTGAAAACGGAAGCAAAGAATAATATCAGGTGTCGGTCATGTTTCACAGCAGGCCAGTGGAAATGTGCAGAAGTGACATTCAGATGGGTTTAAAAGTAAATTCCTGTTTGCACAAAGAGAAACTCATTCGTTACATATCCATTCACATTTCATCAGACACACTCCACAGTGAAACCTCTCCTATCACACTGGGGTTACAGTCCAGGTCCCTCCTCCAGATGATAACAATGGTGATAAGTTCAAGAAGTAAATCCTATTAAGTTTTGATGAGTAATCAGTGAGAACATCTGCATCTAAAAGACAGAATTCACAAAAATGACAATTCTGTTGTAATATGTATCTATGTAATATGTTACTGTCTGTACCTTTAGTAAGGTAACGGAAAATCAATATTTGTCAAAGATTTTGCACAAGATTGACCAATCTTGCAAAAAACCTCCCATGGATTTCACCTGTATGGGCTTTTATATGTCTTTTTGCCAATATTCAATTTCTATAGATACAAATTCTCATTCCAAAAAAAAAACAAAACTTTAAGCCTCCCCAAAAACTCTACACTTGTGCTGTATGATTTACCAGCACTCGTAGATCTGCTGCATGTAATCAGTGTTAAGGGGAAACTATAATACACTGACTGCTTTCACTTAACATTCAATTCTAATTCAAATTTTTTTTTTTTATAAAGAGGAACCAAGATATATCAGTGGTTGGTGGTTTATCATTGGTTGATAAAAGATGAATATCTGTGTTATTCTAAGCCTAAACCATACTGCATAATACGCACCCATCCATTTAACCCACCTACCGTATCGACAGCGGTATTGGCACACTCCATCCCGCCCGCCCATGAACTCCAGCATGGAATCAAAGTAGGTGCTGACCGACTCGAAGCCGCCTCTGAGGGAGTCTAGTCCCCAATCGGTGTCCTCGTCCTCCGTCTGCGTGCCATCAGAGGCCTGGGCTGGGGGTGATAGTGCTGGGTCCTCAGCCTCCTGACTGGCACCACTGTGGATAAACAGGCCCAGCAGGAGCAGGAGGGGAGCAAGAAGGGCCCAACGGGTCATCCTGGAGCTCAGCGTGAACAGACTTAAGAGTTCAGAGACTGGGGGGAAACAAAATCACTCTAGAGGCAATACTGAAACTGTCTGCGTGACCTGGACTTTGAGCCAGACGCAGGGGCGGCCTCACATGTGGAGGAACAAAGTCCAGCTTCTATCTCCTCTTTTTAACATGTCTCAGCTTTTATCACTCGCTGATTAATGAGACTGGATTTGTGCACCGCTCACCTGAGGAGGTTCAGTTCCATTTTACTCCCATTATCCTCTGGGGAGGGGATTTGCTGTAAAATTTGTAAAATTTGCTGTGAGCTTCACCACAGAGCTCCACTGCCTCGATTCTCAAATCAGCAAATTCGTGTGCAAACCGTCTGTAGAAGCAAACTGATCAAAATACCTCATGAAACTAGCTCATAACAGCTCTTTTTGTTATCAAAAACTACATAATATGAAGGTGTTTATGTGATAAAATGATTTGGTATAAATCACCAGACTGTGGAGAACCGAACTGAATACGCCCTCAGTGTGTGTGCATGTATTTGTGAGTGTTTGCAGGCATTCAAAGGCATGTTTCTGACACGTCTGTAAGCTTAAGTAAGTCTATTATGGCCCAGACTAGAACCTTGGAGGCTTGGTGTCCCCAGACGTCACTACACATGTGACAAATGGAGATAATTAGGATGTCACATATCATGTTGCAACACAGAACTTGTTTAAACATCCAGATGAGTTTATTTAGTGAATTTGGCCCATTTTGTGGGCTAAATGTGAGAATTTGCAACAAAGCAGAAACGTGACAGCAAATCACTTACAAAAGGACGCTCATCACATGTACGACCACTGATCTGAAGACATGCGCAACTCAAATTGAGGAGCACACGTGACACAGGTGGAGGAAAGAGAGTCAAATGAAGACGACAAACAGATATAATCACATTTAACATACTCATCAAAGTGACTGATATATGAGGCGTTTAATGTCTTGGTGTTTCAGGAATTTAATATATTGGTGATAAGTGATTATTAGTCATTATTATAATATCATTACTAAAGTGTGTACGTTTGGCTGAGTCTCTTTCATTTGGGTAAAGGGACATAATATTTAGCAGGTAATATCAGAGGCCTATCGGACGTTTGGCTTGTGGCAGTAAGAAAAGCACAAATGCTACGAATAACACAGACGCTGGGCCTGTTCTATTCAGGTGTATCAGTAAACCATGACCGTGTGGCAGTATGACCAATACCAAGACCCTGTACCTGGAGCAGCTAAATGGAATTCAGCCATCATTCATTGTTACTCACACATGATCCATATTCTCATTAGAAATTATGTCCTCTGCAGAAATTCCTCTGAAACTTACCTTTATGTCCAAAAGCAAATAAGCTTCGTTTCAAAGTGTTTAACGATGTTCATTCTTCAATACATCCGTCAGGCAGTCTCCTTAGACAAAAGGTTCAACTTTGATCACAACAGCTGTATATTCTGTGATGAGGGAATAGAAACTACTCTGTGCTGCAAATCACAGAAGTATATGAAGAAGAAAACCAACAAAAAGCTACTGAATATTATTGATTATTATTATTTCCTGAGAATTGTTAGGAAAGATCCCTTGTTTTTTTTCTTCGTTCTATTGGCAACCCTAAACAAAACCTTAAAGCTTGAGCTGTGATTTGTCCTTGTCAAAGAGAATTTGAGTTTCTGAGACTTAATAAGACAACATGGAGGAAGCTTTACAGTGTTATCAATTGTTAAACTATGAATGGCCACTCCCATTACAGTCACCACCAAATATCAGTGGTGGAATGTAACTAAATACATTTACTCAAGTACTGTGCTTGGGGTACTTCTCTTGAGTAATCCCATTTCATTCTACTGTGTGACCCAATGATGTAAGAATCCGCACATGAGCATCAGGCGTTAGTCAGTGGCTAGAAAACTTTTGGTACCTTAGATAAGCTTCTGAATGCAGGACTCCTACTAGTCAGAGAGTATTTTTACACTGTAAGTGAAAGATGGGATCACTCCTGCCAACACTGCCAAAAATACCAGGCAGTACCAAACCTCACCACTAGGTGGCGCTGGGTGCCGTGTACCTGCCCCCTGCCGTAGAGTAGTAGATTAGAATCCGGCGTGATGACGTTTGTCTCAAACACGGAAGTAGTGCTAACTATGGAGTGACGTACCCAACGGAGCCATGTGAACGTTTACCATGGGTGTATTATATGAACATACATGATATTTGCTGGACTGTAACCTCAAACTGGGACATATTTCGGTGTGAAATGTCACGCAGGGTAGGATAGGGGAAGGGAAGGCTTTCTGTGTGCGCGAGGCAGTGTTTGTTGTCTCCCCCGTTTGCAGGTGTCTGTCTGAAAGTTAGTTTTTTACTTTAATATCTTCAGACTGGGTCACACGTCCTCGGCTATGGATGTCCTGCCAGTCATTCAACGGGAAGAAAGAAATTAGTAATTAAAGTCAAACGAAATGGCTTTCGCAAACCTCTTCACGGGACTATCTTCTATGGAGGAGGATGTGAGGAGCTGTGGTCAGGCAGCCTCTGCCAGGACACTCCGCAGGTATTTACCTACACTGGTCATCATGTGGGAATGAACGGCCCTCATCTGTGCACTCATCACTGTCTGGGTCTGTTCTGTAGGAACGAGACGGAATGTGGTACACGAGGCCGAAAGAGGAAAGCCCAGGGTGAGCAGAGCCATCCACACAAAAAGGTCAGCTGAACCTGAACTCTGAAGTTGACTGTTGTGTTGTTGTTGTTGTGGTTGTGCTGCTTCACTGGGCCTCACAGGCCTCCTCAGCCCTTGGCCCATACAGATTATGTATGATGTGAGAGTTCATATTTCTTGTTTAAAAGACAATCAAATAACAACAAAGAGACACAGAACGACTGCAGTGGCACTGTAAAGAGATTAAACATGATTGTGACAAGTAACAACTGCAAACACAGAAGGACCACAAAAACATTCAGAATATCTACAAAGAAATGTAAAACAACTACAAAGAGACACAAAAGGACTTCGGACAAATGCAAAACAATCACAGGGACAAAAGTGAATTCAAGCATCTGAAGTTGCTTTTGTGTCTCTAGTTCATCTGCAGAAGAGACCCGAAACAGTCCTTCAGTCATGGTGGCTCGCTCTCACGTCGGAGGTGTGGGGGTGTGTTTACATCTCTGGGCCCCTTGTCAAATAATCAGCTGACACACCACTACATCAGATGGACAGCTCTGGGTTCCTGCATCGTGTTACACTGCTTAAATCACACATCGGATCTGGATGAAAACTAAATATTCAAGATAAAAATCTTTACTGGACGTTGTGTAATTTGTTGAGAACAAAATGACGTAATAACGGACGACGGAAACCAACAGACTGAGGGCTGGATTCTAAATCATATCGAAAATCAAAGTAAAAAAACTGAAATCAGAGGCTGATCCAACTTGCATGAATTTCATCACGGCAACTCATAATGTGACTCAGTAGCGTGTATGGCCCCCACGCACTGGGCGCCAATGGCAGACCTGCCAATTCTGAATGCCAGTCAAGCTGCACGGTGCTGGGCTGTGAGCACAGGTCCCACTAGAGGACGTCGGGCCCTCATGCCATCCTCATCGAGTCTGGCTGTGACAGTTTGGTCAGAAACATGCACACCAGTAGCCCACTGGAGGTCATTTTGTAGGGCTCTGCCTGTTCCTCCTCGGACAAAGGGTGCTGCTGGTTTGATGCCTGTACGGCCCCGTCCAGCTCTCCTCGTGCAACAGCCCGTCTCCTGGTATCTCCTCCATGCTCTTGAGACTGTGCTGGGAGACGCGGCAAACCTTCTTATGACGGCACGTAGAGATGTGCCATCCTGGACGAGCTGCGCAACCTGAATGGGCCCCCTCATGCTACCAGCAGTGACAAGGACACTAGCATAACACAAAACTAGAGAAGAACCAGTCAGGAAGGATAAGGAGAGAGCAATGTGTCTGTGTCTGTGTCTGTGTCTGTGTCTGTGGCCACAACCTGCAAAACCATTCCCTTTTTGGGGCTTGTCTTGCTGTTGCCTCTCCAGTGCAGTGATGTCACTTTCATTTGCACCAAAACAGGTGAAGTGGATTCACAATCACTAATGAGTCCTAACCGGACAGATGTGTGTCCCTGAAGTTTAATTGACTTGGCGTTCTACTGTGATGATTAAGTGTTGGAGCAGTGTAGATAAACTCAGTTTCCAGCTAATGCTAACGTTGATGCCGGCCCTACCCAGTGTTTATTTTCAGCATTATGAGTGTTGTCTAATGCGCACCTGGTAGACTGATGCACAGAAAAGTGTATTAGTATTAGTGATACAACATTTTAGTCATGGACCTTTTTGTCAAGCAGCACATTTAGAATATGAAATGCATACATCTTTGTACTAAAGCTAAATAAAAAAATAAAAAACATGACAATTACAACCTGGGTAACTGATAAAAACATCCTTAAATGTGACAAATGTGACAGAATTAATAGAATAGAACTAAAACTACATCCTCCAAAATGACCATAAGGGCTCTAAACAACAAAAACAGAACATTTCAGCTTTTTGTGGGAATGTTGTATTAGACTGCATTAGAAACAAGTTGGACTTACCTAACTTGAAAAGATTGTGATAAATAATCATAATAGATATTATTGTAAGATATAAGATGTAGATTAGATATATGCAAGACATTGTAGATTTACTTTCCTTTGACATTTCATTTCTTTGTGTTTTCTCTCCACAGATACGATGTGGAGCCCAGATGATGCACAACACTGAAAGTGAACATTCAAGTTTTGTCCTCAGCAAAGAAATGATACACGGCAACAGAGATCAAGCTGGCCACAATAACTGGTGTCAGAAAGGTCAGAATTACAAAACTAAAAATAACCGTAATGTGAACAAGCAACAACAGAAAAATCAGCACCAACACAAGAACAGAGGCAGACCAGGCTGCCGAGGTGGAAGCCATCAGACTAGACCCCCTTGGAGAAAAGAGGGAAGGGACAGAAATAAAAATCAGAAGCAGGTAAGAAAGACTTTTGGCTTTATTTGCGAGGACAAATGAAGTAACCGTCTGTAACAAAGCTCAAAATGCCGTTTGAAATGAGTTTGGAGGCAAGAAACATCTTGAAATGTATCATGTATGAATTGAATTGCATTTGAATCTTATTGATATAACCATTTTTCCTCTTAGGACTTGGAAGTAAAACGGACAAGGTTCATGTCACAGGAGTTCAAGGACCAGAATGCTTTGTTGGTGGATGGGCGGTTACTTTGTCGACATTTCATTTGGGGAAGGTGCATAAAGGCAGGTTTTGTTTGTGTATATTCTTACATATTTTGTTAAAATGATATGACCCCAAAATTGCTGAGTCAAAGTGACTTGATTTATAGAAAAACATGTTGTTATTATTATTAACTGAGTGCTGTAATGCCTCACTCTGTGGTGTCCTAACACGCTCTCTTTCCTTTCCTGTTTGCAGGGTGACGGCTGCCAGCTGGAACATACACAGGGCTACAACGACCTCGTCAAAGAAATGTGCAAATTTTATGTCCAAGGACTGTGCACAAAAGGGAGCAGCTGTCCGTACATGCACAATATCCTTTAAGTCAACTGCAATAAACTGTACATAGTAGGTGATTAGAATTTTCAACAGGGAGGTGGCCCAGTTGGAGCCCCCCTGTATTCCCAGAATATTATAGGAATACATGATTCTCTCACTCTTCCGTGGCCACATGTTGGTTCTTGTCACCTTGATCTAGTAGCTGCTGCTACTCCATTGAGTATATAGGCTGCAATATAGTGCAGAATATTATTGTTAGATGTTGTTAGAAACTATTTATATTTCCTTCACTAAGGTGCACAGTCCTTCCCGTGCAAGTTTTTCCACAGAAAAGGAAAATGTTCTCAAGGAGCAGATTGCAGGTTTTCCCATGAACCACTTAATGACGTCACCAGCCAACTGTTGGATGAGGTGTGTGCACGAAAGTCCAGTCATGAAAATGATTTCAGAATGTTTAATATGCACTGCTGTGTGCTAAACTCGCATGTGCTTCACTCCTTCTCACCGCAGGCACTAAAACGGGACAATGACCTGTATGAACTTGCAAAAAAAGCTGAACAAGAGCCGTCAGGAGAGCCAGCGACCGCTGATGAAGCAGAAACAACAGACACAAACAGAACCCCTGATATACTCCTACAGCCAGTCAGGTGTGCACACACACACCTCAGCCTGCCGTTCTGTAAATGTATCAGTGTAATTATTGCAGAGGAATTTATTATGTAACTAATCATCCATACGACTTGTGACATTTGGGATTAACCTGCGTCTGGTATTTTTATTTTGCAGGGCTAGCTTTTACAAAAGCACAGACACAAATGCTGAGGAGGAAGCCTTTTTATGTCAGACTGACAAACTGTCTGACAGCATGGAGGAAGCCGTTACACCACAGGCATCAGGTGCTGTCCAACCTCACAGCCCTCCATCATCTAACCCTAATGGGGAGGAGCCAGTTTGTTATTCAGTTGAAGCAGTGCTTGGACCTCAACTGTCCAGACCTTTTCCTAATTTCTTTACAACTCCAAGAAGTCAAGAATCCTCCCCTCTCTCTTCCTCTAATTGCACATCAGGCTCTGCAAACCAAAGCAGAATTCCCTACTCTCTCCATGATGTTCTCAGGTCTTCTACCTTTGGCTATACTCCTACCCCTCCTACTGCACAAACTGAATCCTATCCCCCAAAAACTCACTTTGAAGAGGTGATTGATCCTCTGCTAAGGCCGCAAACTCCGAAAGAGACGGTGTATTTGGTAAATGCCAGTAATGAAGCGAATAAACCCCAGGAAAAAATGTTCAAGAGCCTGTCTTCCCCGCATGTGCACACCGGCCTCATTTCAAAGACCCGCCCTAGTCTTGCTCTCACCTCGGGGGATCACATGAAACAAGATGGGAATATGCCAGAATCTGTAAAACCCGTTCAAAGAGCTTCCAAACACCCTTCACAGCTGAAGCCACATCTCTCTGTTCTGACATGTGACTCTCGGGCTTCCTCTAAGCCTATTTGTGCCACTTCAGGTTTCACAGAGTTTAAAGGTAAAGCTGCTTTAAAGCCTGTGACCAGCTCCATTAAGTTAAGTGATTCTGCAAACCTTGTCAGTTGTCACTTTGAGACAAAACAACCCAGGAAGATACAATCTGGCCTCAAACTTGGCACAAAACAGCATTCAGATGAAACCACAGCAGGGTGCAGCTGTAAAATGGCATATTGTGGTGGTTTGGCAGTTGGATGTAAAGAAACCGTGAAAAGACCCTTTCATAGCCTTTTCGCGAGTCCCATCAGTGACACTCTGCAGCACATAGATGACTCTGAAACAGGCTCCTGTATTCCTCAGTCTGCCCGTCCTCCTCCACAGTCTGCAGATTGCACAAGTAATCATCTTAAAAGTGCTCTTGAACCTGACAAAGCCTCCGCCAGGTCCTTCCTCAGCCTTTTTGCCGCCCCTCTCGGTGCTGCTCCAAGGACTTCCCCTTGTTCTCAACTGCCCGTCCAGTTAGGTGATATTGCGTCTCATTTATCAGACGCCAAACAAAGAGCTTCCAATTTAGAGAAGTCGATCCCACAGCAGGTCAGAAGTGATGTCAAAGAAATATCTAATGCGCCAAGGTTCCCCAATTCCTCCCCTAATCCTAAAATCGACAATAAGAATAGTTCAGCTGGGCATAGAAAGCCGTGTCCAGAGCAGCTGGTGAATCCTGTCTGCAGCCTTGTGTCTGAATCTCTCAGTGAGATGTCTGCCGGGCCATCCAGGACCTGTTCTTATCAGCAACAGCCCGACATGTCATCCCACAAAGGTAAGGACATGTCACACACTGCCCACGGATGCTAGTTGAAATGCTGATTCATTATTGCTGAAATATGTTGCCGTGTTTGTTCAGCAGGACCAGCCTCTGCAGATTCAGTCCTGAAGACTCTGTTTGCGTGCCTGCGCCCGTACCAGGGAGACGGAGAGCAAGAGGACGGCGTTCACATCAGCGTCCCCTCTGGTGCGCTGTGCACTCACTACCCTTTAAGACTTTTCTATTAATATCCATGCAAACAATGTCACACCAACGTCTCATTGTTTTGGTTGCATTTCAGAGAGTGAAAAGACGGACAGAGGCGGCCTGGGGTGTGTCTTTGTGAAGCCACAGCAGAAGAGTAAAAAAAAGCGTAGACGAAAGAAGACGCTCAAGGTGGGCATGGTAGTGTAAGGAGGACGGGGCAACTTTTTGTACCTATTATATATGCAATTGTTTCCATGGAGATGCCGCACCAATTTCTGGCACCAGGGAATGCTTGAAAATTACTTTCAGTCTTTTAAATTGTTTGTCATACTTTGCAACAGTGCTGACTGTGTGGCTCGTTGGCAATGTTGGTTGGTCTCTATGAAATATCTCAACAGCAACAAAATCTTATACAGACTAATTATGATGAATCCTACTGATATTTGTGATCTTACTTCTTACTTAGCTGGACATTTGTGGTTTGGAGTGAGATGTCTCAACACTTCTCCCTTTCTTCGGTTAGCGTGTAGCCTCTGAAAACTTTGCGACTCTTTTTTTTTTTATTCCTGTTGTGTGCTCCTCAGACTAAAGATTCCCACAAACAGTCCACTGAGGAAGCGGCTGCAGACTCAGCACAGCACCATCTTCTCTCACCAGCATCTCTTCAGACTCCTCAGATCTCCTTGGAGACGCCAGGCAGGTTCACCCTCAGCAGTTCAGGAACGACTGAATCTCAGGTGAGAGACTCCGGCGCACACGACTTGCCATTCAAACCGGCTCTGCTGATGCACCATGCCCGACCAAGGCTGAAGCACACACCAGAGGAAAGAGAGCTGATAAATGGGGACGTGGCGGACACACCCTTCAAGGAGCTTTTTAAGACTTTAGACACCACGGTTTTCCACCCGAGGTGTTAACGTTGGAATCACCTTTTTTTGAAATCTCACTAATGATCTTCATTAATCTCGCCTAGAGATCAGTCATGGTAACTATCTTATGAGGGTGCACATCTTTTAAATCTGGTTTTATTTTGAAAACCCACAGACTTCTTTGTATTTGTCTTTTTTTTTTTGTAGTTTTTGCTACTTTATTTTTGTGCACTGACAAAAACTTTTGAAAGAAATAATTGACCATAAAATGATCTTGATGTGATGCTGCATAAATAAACTTGGTTTAAATGAATTTGGAGATTGTCCCAGCCATTACCATTTTGATTGAAAACACAGGAAACAAGTCAAACAGGTGTGAAACAGGATGTGTGCTGGTTCATCTCGCAGAGCAAAAAGAGTAGTCACCGCTTCCATTTGATGCCATCTGTTGTTTTGCAGTACAGAAGTTCTACTTTGGACAGTGACACTTGAGGACATGTCGTCAACACCACACCTCAAACATTACATGCTGTGCATGTATACCGTAACATTTGTAATATACACTCATTATACCTGATTTGTTCATGTGAATGTGCTGTAATAAGTAACAAGTGGCCTCAACATGTGAGAGATGAGTTGTTGGTGGAGTTTACAGCATAAGTGTCGATCAACTGGACTGTATATGTAGGAATACACAAACATCCATCCAGCCATTGTCTATGACACTCATCCTTAAGGGTCGCACTGGCCACAATACTGCCCCAATACATAACTGCAAACAAATCAGTGCAGTATCAATATCACCTGATCAATATATCAATATATACCTGATTTTGGCTTAATTCGTAAACACAGTTTAAACAATACTGATATCAACTTTACATTAACATGACTTTTGAAAGAGAACTCACAAAACAGTTATAATCCTTGTTCAGGTGACTTGAAAATGGAGAGCAAGTCAGAAAAAACTGGTCATGCACACTAACAAATAAAATGACTAAGTAAATGGCAGACTTTTTTGCATTTGGTTTGATTTTTTTTTTTTTTATTTCTCCAGACAACTCTAACAAAACTGAAGAAAAATAAATAATCATAACACTATCGTGGTGGTGTGGAGAGCTCTGAACCTTTTTTTCCTTACAAACTCATATATTGGTATATTTTATTACATATTAACACAAGGACAAAGGTGCAAATGCAGACTGTGCAGACATTGACTGCCTGCAGCCCTGTGCTATGGTCACTGCACATACCTCAACAACAGCCTGGCTTTTGCTGTCCATGTTCTGGATGGTGCTCACTCTCACTGTCAGACCTGGATGAATTTTACTCTGATACTGATGGCTGACAATGTCAATCACACATTCCTGCAAGGAAAAGGAGTCATCTGCTTATTTTTTAAACTTTAAAAAGAAAGAAAAAGTAATTTTACAAATGTAGCCTCAACGTGAATGGGCATCTTCTGCATTTTTGAGACTTGGGCCTTATTTTACCGTTTTGGGAAAAAGAAATTTGGTCCAGTAGCCCCAGCTGGCAGCCGTGAAACAGGCTGCAATGGTTGTAACTTAATCCTTCTGGGTAGTTAAGTACTTCCACTAAAAGTGCTGCTCTGACTTCCTTTGAGTTTAGTAAGAAGCAGTCATTATATTGTGCTCTTCAAACCCTCCAGATTCCATTGACAAAAACGGTCATTTTACCTCACACAACCCAGGAGTTGCGGGTCGACTGCTCCCTTGGTAGTTAGTTTATTTGTGTGACTCTGTGACTAACACTATAAACGGTTAGTTTGTGGAGCATACAGCAGCACAAACAAACTGCTGGTGGCTCTGAAGAGGGTGATATAACGGCTGTTTGTGGCTGAACAAAAAGGATCTTCTGGGTCAGTCTCTGCAGACATCCTTTCTGTATTTTTTAACAGTCTGAGGCTCAACGAGCACGTTTAGTGGACGTGCTTTCATTGGACGCGTTTCAGCCATTTCGCGGCTGCTGTCTGACGAGATCTACTGGACCAGTTCCAAAACTCTTTGTACCTACTAGTTATTTAGACACCAAATTATATAAAATAAATCAATGAAATAGTGCCCAGATTTAAAAATGCAGTATCTTTTAAGCAAAATTGCTGAAACATGAATAAGCGTGATTGAACTAATTAATAGTAGGACTGTTAGTAATACGGTGATGAAGCTGGATTGTGGTCTGGAGAATCTAGTTCTAAATTTCCGATAGTGTGACAGAAATGGTGTTTCTTAGGCAGGTGTGTTTTCAGGAAATACATATTAGCTAAAGCATTTAAGTAGAACAGAAAGCATCATCACTTTTATCTTTTTATTTATTGCCCCAAATATTAACTTGAAGGCTAAAAAGAAAAAGAGATCTAAATTCAAAGTTGAGGCTATTTTGAAGTGAAACACTAGATGAGTGGAGCATTAAGAGCTGTTGGGTCACATGACCAAAGCAGACATGTTGGACTTTAGCTTAAATGCGATATGGTTGTGAATGCATTTAAAAAATAAATAAAGTAAAAAATAAAAATGAAATGAAATTTGTGGCAAGAGCGTGCAGCCTCACAAGTGTCTGTGTCTGGCCGTGCTCAGACTCAGTGGTGCTTTGAGCTCAATGCTAATGTGAACATGCTCACAATGACAATGCAGATGTTTTAGCAGGTGTAATGTTTTGCATGTAGTTTGGCACGTTGGCATGCTAAGATTTGCTAGTTAGCCAAGGTTTTCATAAACCAAAGTTAAAACTTTGATGCCGAGATCATCAGAGTTATTAGAATTCCTCCTGAGTTGAACACGTGTTTACTATTTTCATGACACTGCATCCAATAGTCGTTGCAATAAATCAACTAATGGTTGCTTGGGATGCCTCCTCTGTGAAACCATGATTGTGGACCATGATATCTCAGACATCTGCATTCAATTTAATGGCACTGCATTCAGTATTTGTTGAGATATTTCAGTCACTCATCAAAGTGATGGACTGACCGATATAACAATGTTCAATAGTTTCTCCAGCACAGTACATGGTGGTTTGACAACTCTGGGGAAAGACCTTTCTTCCCCTTAGGGCTTTGGACCTACAGCTGGGCCCCAGAAAGTAAAGTCTGTATTTGCGTGAGGATTTGCAGGCCCACTTACTGAACTGAGCTCCCAAACATTCAGACAGCACTTTTACATTTACAGCAATAGTTTGTCCTTTTGGCATTTTTTCCTGTTTTCCTGTTGAACTAAAATCAAATGTCAAACTCTAGCATTTATTTTCCATTTTAGTGCTGTTTTTATGGGATTTTTGTATAAAAATGAAGGGAAATAGATCTAATTTAAATGAATTCAAAGATTTTTTGTAACATGAACTTTATGCCAGGAATTCAGACTAGGTCAAAAACAAGCCCCTTACAAAGTTGATTCCTCTGCAGAAACATGGAAAGAACATGTAAATGGCACCACCTTAGAGCCATGTCCATGTCTTGTTTCTGGGCAAACCAATTCCTCTGGACAGGGTGTTAGTGAAAACAGAATATTCTTATAAGATTCTTATAAATATAAGATGGCTTGTGTGCTTTTTATATGTTTATAACTGGCACAAAATAGATTGAAACAAGATAAAACTTGGGATACGAAGCACAAGTACTCACCCAGACATGATGAATACAGTGTTTTTAATTAATAAAGAGAATAAAACATTAAACAAAAGAGAAAATCGGTGGTGTGCACATGTACCCACTGGCCACACACTGATTACATAAAAAAAAGTACTTTTTTTTTTAACTCTCTGGCCTGAAACATATAACATCATTAATTTAATAATCCATCCATCCATCTATGTCACAATTACATCAATTTCTCTGGTAAAAAATAATCTCTATATGCCCTGTGGTCATATTTTCAAAGATCAAAAGAGGGCAGAACAGGAAAATATAGACATGGAAGACTAATCAGGGTCCTGTTCAGTGATTAAGGTGACTGCCTGAAGAAACTACTGAAGCTTTTTCTTCTCGCGACAGACTCACTGATTTCTCCCATCATTCATTCTTCACTCATTGCTTTGGAACTACACACAGTTTTGTAAAGTGTATTGACAAAAGGACTGCTGCATACAAAGATTACTAATCGATGAACATTGCTTCAAACTTTACAGTACCTCTGCATTTACTCATGTCATCGTGAAAAGTTACATATTCATACATGCATTAATAATACTAATGGATAAGAGTAGAGGTGGAAGTGCAGTGAGTATGTGAACCAGTTGTGCCACCCCGGTCAAAAATGGTTGAAAGTTATATAAAAATGTTTCCCGATAGGACCATACTGCACCGCATGGGCGCATATGTCCTGAGCAGTGAGTCCGTCCCTGGTCCCCGACAGTTAGCTTAGTTTAGCCTAAACACGGGGAGACGAAGGGAAATCACCACACTGGCTCTGTGCAAAGTGAACTATCTACTATCAAACTATCAATCTACCATCTGCACACTTTTGTTTTTGCATGGATTAAATGAACGGGATATAATGTGTGATATAAAGTGAGCTGGTAGGAGAATTATGTTAGTTTCAGAGAGGGCCAGGCTAGCAGTTTCCCATTGTTTTCCGGTCTTTATGCTAAGCTACAATGTTGCTCACTATAAATGACCTCATGTGCACGCTGCAGGCTTTTTAACTTGAGTATGACACGCCTTCCACTATGATGGTGGTATGCTGGTGATTTAATCCAGCGCCTCCTCTGTATCCCTGGGTGGGGCACTGCCGGTTGCCTCACCATCAGATAGAAGCTTTTTTTCCTCTGAAGGTTGGTCAGGGTTCTTGATCCCATTAGTGGGAGCAGGGGTTGATTCAGTGGGGCTGCCAGCCTGAAGAGCCTCTTCTTCCTGCTCTTCATAATACTCACGTGTTTTCCTCTTAAAGCAACCCAACTGATGACAGACAGACAGAAATCATCAGACCAATCACCATGGAGACCCATGGCAGCAGAAAAGCATTGTTTAAATGTATTTAATTCAGTCACTAACATCAAGGCCACAGCTCTGAATAGGATTATAGAATTTTGGGTTGTGACTGTGACTCTCACCTTAAACATGATGACTGTGATTATGATCAGAAGCAAGAGTCCAACTCCAACTCCTGTTGACATGATCAGTTGCTGATCCGGGAGGATTAGAGCCTCAACCCGAACTTCAGACTGTTGGCAGAGAAAATAAGCAAAGTTTTGTGTGAGATCGTATCTTATTTTGATGAGGACCTGACATTTCTTTGAACTGAATAGTTTTGGCTGTACGTGCGCAGACTGAACGTACCCATTTCACTGCTGGATCGTTGTCTTTCCACAAGCCACTTCCACCAGGCTTTTCCTTATTCTGAGGTTGATAAACATAATGAATTAGGTCTACTCAAAAGCATTAAAAGCAGTATCTTTACAATCTGCCTCACTGTAATTGAGCTTCAACGTACCCCTTGTTTATGAGAATCCAGCACATATCGTTGCCCATCATAGCTAACCTGTAAAAAGCTTTTGAATTTAACCTCTCTGCTGACTCCAGTGTATCTTTTGGGAAAGGCAATATTCTGCAAAGTAAGAGCATGTCAATTAATGATATATTCACCCCCTTTAACAGTGTATGTGGGGTGTATTCTATCCATGTGTGTGTTGCTACGTACAGCGGCATTCTGTTTGAGGTCCTTAAAGTGTACGTCTCCCAACAAGTGAAATTCAGTGGCTGATTCTTTGTCCAGGATGAAGCTGTCACACACTATAACTTTGCAGTCATTTCCGGGCGCACAGTACTGTAACACAGCAACAGTTAGTTTTATCAAAGAGATTTGTAATTTCATGACACATTCACAATATTTTTATACTAAATGTGTTTGACTTACCTTAGACTTCCTGTCAGCCATGGCTGTGCATTGAGTTTTGTTCTTAAAACAGAAAAAATAACTAGTAAGCACTGAGGATTTGTAATTCTATACACAGCAACAGTATAAGCAAGATGCCAAGTTACCTGCTGGACAAACACTTGATAGTTCTTCATTTCAAAGTTATGCTCCAGTTTAGTTGGGAAGAACAGAGACACATTGACAGGGAACGCCTTGAAACCAGGATTATCAATCTGCCAACAGTGAGAGACAAGAATTGTTGGACATTTTGGGACACACACTTGTTCACTGTCTTCACAAGACTTATGAGAAGGCTGATACCACTCTCCACCTACAAGCACCTCTAAAATTGTTAGCTTCTTCTCCCCATGTAGCCAAAAAATCAGATAAAGGTTAACTTCAGAATTTTTTACATAGTTTTGGTTCAAAATAACTGGTTGGAGTTGGTCCAGTTGGTCACCGCAGCCATGAACCGGCTGTAATGTAACACTTTGGGCCAACTGACTAATCTGCAAGGTAAAATTTTGTTTTTGTATTTTGTGTTTTTTTATGGTTTTGAAGAGAGTGATATAACAGCACACATGATCTCTTTCTGTTGGAGTCCTTTCCATAATGTTGTTAGATGCTAAGAGCAACAATCTGAGCCTGTTAGTGGCAAAAACAAGCACTTTTAGTGGACATATTTGATAGCAATAAATCGCCTCACCTTATATATAGTAACCAGTTTTTTAGGTGCAGTATCTTCTGTTGTGAAGTTTAGATAGTTGATGGTTTCTTCTTTCCTGAAGAGAATACAGGATGATCACAATATGCAAGCAGTTGTGGAATAATATACATGTAACAATCACTGACTGGATAAAATAATCAACATGTACCAGGCATAAGAGCCACAGTTCCAAAATACTATGTAACAGTGAATGTGAGTAGTGCCACTTACACTGCTACTGCCATTTTAATTTCGAACTGTACTGGGATGCTTTTGGTCAAAGAATTGGCCCCTGTGGAGTTTACGTTATCACTGAGGATATAAAAACCGTATGTATGTTAGAATATTTCAATAATACAGAGACAAAGTTAGGCTTTGTTTTGTGTGCTTCGTGAGAAGGCCTCTACCTTTTTCCAGTGATTGTCATTGAAATGGTGTCATTCCACTCATACTCAGTCATGACGTGGAAAGAAGTTATGAAGGTTGCCTTTACAGAAAAAAGGACAAAAATATGTACTTGAGAGGAGTGGGCAAAGGCTGTAAAAGTCAATGGGTGTGGCGTCACAGTTTCTGTATTATGAAACTTGAAACACTTCTGTATTCTGTGATGGTATCTGGGTGCAATATGACTCACAGCAGATCTACTGCGATACACTGGGAGGCTGACGCCACACACAGTTCTGTCGAATACTCCTTCTAGATCATAACAGCTGATGAGAGTCGCCTGTTTTAAGAAAAACACAAAGATGTGTTAACCCACCATAATAAAAGCTGCTTGTTTGAATTCAATGCTGCGACATTTGCATGAACATGAACATGAACAACTTTCAGGCGCGGCTCGAGAGCCCACGCGTTCCACACATCCTGCCTGGGTTTCAAATCCTCCACAGAGTCTCTGTTCTGTTCTGTAGAAAGCTTTGCAGTAATTATGCACTCACCATTTGGCAACAGTGGGGATTCCTTTAAGTTATCATTAGGGCCCGAGCACCAAGCGGTGCGAGGACCCTATTGAAACTGCGTGAGGGAAAAACGTGCCAGTACCCAGAAACCAAGAGGTGTACGGACCTCATACTCCCCGAGCACGAAGGGGATGAAAAAATACATCAAATGGAAAAAAAAACAGACAACCAGGGGGCCAAAAACATAGTGAAATGCAAGGAATTATTATTATTCTTCTTCTCCGAAATGAAATGCTAATTTGGGGGCCTGATCATGCACGAAAACTCACCAAAATTTGTTGCGTATTTTAAAGGTTTCGTAAATGGGCATGGCAAAATGGCTCTGTAGCGCCCCCTAATGTCAAGCCCCTGAACAGCGTATTATGTACGTGTACGAAATTTGGTGGGTTCATGTATCTCTTCAAGACGTACAAAAAAGTCTCT
The DNA here is from genome assembly GCF_042242105.1 of Pempheris klunzingeri. Taxonomy (NCBI): domain Eukaryota; kingdom Metazoa; phylum Chordata; class Actinopteri; order Acropomatiformes; family Pempheridae; genus Pempheris; species Pempheris klunzingeri. The sequence goes on along the minus strand of NC_092014.1, from coordinate 26,369,885 downwards.
TGGAGGGATGACCTAAACCAAACAGGAAGTCGGCCATATTGGATTTTTCACGCCGTTTTGGCGATTTACAGGGGACGTAAATGAACGAACTAGTCCGAGGGGGTTCAAGCGATCGACTTCAAACTTGGTCAGCTGGTAGAGAAGGCATCAACGATGAAAAGTTATCAAAGGTCTGTACAGATTTGGAACGGTTTGGGCGTGGCGAGCTGTCAAAGTTCAATGTCTCGCCATGATTCGCAGTCAAACAGGAAGTTGTTAATAACTTGACTGTACATGATCCAATCAGCACCAAACTTGACAAGTCTGATGAGAGTCCCACCCTGAAGACGTCTACATGTCAATATTCATTCACAGTCACAGCGCCACCTGGTGGCGACAGGAAGTGCTATGTTTTACACTATGATGGCTCAAGACCAGCCAGTTGATCAGATCCACTTCAAATTTGGTCAGGAAAGCCTCAAGATGTTGATGTTGGTCTGGAGCGAACACTGTGAGTCTCCGTCAAAAGCAGTTGCCGTGACGACATGGCGAATTTCGATAATACATTTTCCTTCGCCATGAGCATTAAAAGTGCTGTAACTCCACTGTACAAGGTCCTATCTTCACCAAATTTATACCGTTTGATGACTGTCCGGCTCTGAAGATATGTACATGCCCATTTTGAACCATAGTCATAGCGCCACCTAGTGGCGGGAGGAAGTGCATGTTTTATTCTCGGACGTCTCTCTCTCAGCAGGTTATCCACAGACACCTCAAATTTGGACCAAACATTCTCAAGACGTGGATGATGCAAAGTTATGAAGCTGTTGACATTTCGTCAGACGCTGTCACCATGGCAACGCTGTTCGCCATGAAACAGGAAATTGCTAGAACTTCAATGTACATTATCCAATCTCTTTCAAACTTGTCACGCTTAATAACAGTCCCGGCCTGAAGACATCTAGATGCCAATTACTGACCACAGTCATTGCGCCACCAGGTGGCAACAGGAAGTAACACGTCTATGGCAATGATCATTTGATTTGCACGACATTTTCACAGTGTAGTCAACACTTCATATACTGGAATATAGGACGTGATTAGTGGCTGTTCTCTGGCGCCACATGGCAACAGGAAGTGACATGTAACTCCTTCATGCACTGTCCAACATACATGAAAATTCTGAGCCGCGTAGAAGGGTCGGAGTCCAGCAACGGGACAAAGCCGTCGCACGCCCCGACGCACACGGAGGTGCGAGGGCCCTCCAACGCTGCTTGCAGCTTTAATTAGTATTAGAACTTTTAATGAAGTGGGCAACAAGCACAACATAAAGTTTATTAATAATCCCTTCTACTTACATGCAACTTAAAAGAAAAGGCGTGCACTAACAGTTATTCCATGGCGGAAGTCTCTGTCCTGTCCTGTCCTCCCTATGTTATCTGAACAACTAGACCTCCGGACAATATGTGCATGTTTCTATAGATTAAGTCGATGTTTAAAAAAGGACCAAAGTTGTCTTGGCAGAACCAGAACTGTATCTCCATGCCAACAGACATTTTTCAGTAGTGCCCCCCAACACCTGTAAGCACACTTGGATGGGTCAAATCAACAGAGTGCCCCTTTGAAAAGGAGGGGTACAGGTGTGTATGATAATGTGGCCACTGTGTGGGACAGGAGTTAGATTTTTTAATCACCTTTGTACGACTCATCCTAGAGAAGGAGAGGCCTGGAGGATAGTGCATTGTAAGGCTGGTGTTGTACGAGTCATCACCGTGATTGGACAGTTTTACAGTGACGTTGAAGTAGTTATCTTCTGCCACCAATAATGTTGGGCTCCTGGGAGAAAGAGAGCACTTTTTACACTTGGCCATATGCTGTTAGTATTATAGTTGTTGCGCTGTGTTTTGTCAAATATACGTACATGAAGTTGAAATCCACCTCGAGTTCAGCAATACAGGTGTCATTTTTTCTACACTGTTTTTCAAACGGAACCTGTAAAAAAAGACAGAAGCTTGTGTCATGCTTGAAAAAGACAGAGCAAGAAAGAAAAACCTGTATAAAGGACACAGGATTCTTTTGAAATACAACAGACAATACAGGTTTTGTGATCCGGCAAGTTCAAATAGAACAGATCTGATCTGCACTTTTCATCTGCTACCAATGTGCTGGTTTTCACCAGCAGTGGCTCTAAAGCTGGCAGTGTTAGTAGGTCAGATTACTGGTCTAGCACAACGGTCCCAACTGAAGTATCTTAGCACTTTCATATCCCGTCCTTTTTTGTGTTAAGAAATGGAGATGTGCATGTGACTGTGTTCAGTTTCTGTACATACCTCAACAACAGCCTCCCGTTTGCTGTCCTCGCTCAAAACAGCACTCGCACTCTCACTGTCAACTTGGGAAAAGTTTAATTTGATGGAGATGGGTGATAATGTGTCTCTCACACATTTCTGCAATAAACAAAGGAGAGTCATCTGCACATTCCTGAAGGAAATTTCAAACAGTGTAAGCAGAAAGCATTTTAGAAAGTTAAAGGACTGGATACTGAATAAGTGTAGTACCGTTAGTTTATTGTTGTTTGTTCTGGGGATAATGCTAGGCAGTAATAATAAGGCAGAATTACAGCTTCTGATCATTTGACAGGAAAGATACTGCTACATGGGCAGATGGGGCCAAAGAAATACTCAGCAGACTGTACAGCAGATGTCCATACTTTATGTAATGGAAATCATCAACACTTTAATTTTTGATGCCAAATCTTGAAGGCTGGAAGGTTAGTCAAAGTAACATTTTCTTGTTTTTGAAGACATAATTTGGGCAAGTCTGCAGCGTAAAGAGCCCTAAGATCACATTCCCAGTGCATACATTTGGGGAATTTAGCCCCCAACTATGAATCATTCTAGCTAGCAAAAGTGAATCAGTCTATTTGATATGTTCTATAAAACCCTTTTGGGTTTCAAGTGTAGCTTAATGGAACAGTGTGTGAATTTACTAGCTGATATTTCTAGATGTACAGTTGCTCATATACAGACGTTAAAGAGTATGTGAGGGTGAACATTTTGAATTGTTCTCCATACTGGCATGTAGATGAGATTGTTGAAGCATGTGTCTTTATCCTTCAGCTCCTCAGTACAAGTACGATTTCTAGCTTTCTTATCGGTTTGACTGAAGAAACCACGATGTGTTTGTCTCGTTGGATCCACATCGAGTGTCCACGAGATGTTTAGTCCAGAACTCATCGCGCCTGCAAAGGCAAACAGCAGGTTTAACACATTATCAGCTGCTGGTACTCAATCACATTACTGGGTTAGGCCCCTACCTGCTTTGCTCTTTGTCGTTTCCACCATTTCAAAGCAGGCTGTTAAGTTAACCATTGGTATATTTGGATCTGTGTTGCCCACACACTCAAGTTTTTCAGTGCTGATCTCTTCAGGTTGAAAAGACAGACGTACAACGACGTGAAAGACAGGTCTGGACCTGAAAGACATTCACCAAAAGAACTGAAAATGGATTATAGTGGTCGTTTGTCTTTCACTTTTCTTTTCTAGAGGATCACGAATGTATAAAGGACTGGTAAACAAGACACCAGTCCACGATTTCACTTCCCACTTCTTACTTCACTAGCAAAGCCATGGATGACAGTAATGAGTAATGCACACTAATATTCCACTACTATTCCAAATATGATACGTAAACAGCACACAGATATTCCAAATTAGGCCATATTCCAAATTGTTTCTGGTCAAGACATGGTGGATGTGACGATATTATTTGGGTCTGGGGGCATTCTTTTGACATGCATACAGTGCATTTGGAATATGCATCTCAGTTGTGGTTTTAACTGTAGTTTATGGCACACAGCCACTTGTCTCTCAATGGTCAGCTCTGTGTGTCGTAAACAAACCAACTAGCCAACAGTTTGCAAGGCTGGGAAAGAGATGCATGCCCACAAGAAAAGCCTTGCAGAGCAGTGACACCATGGGAGCAACATAACTGCAGTATGAAAAGGAGGGAAACTCCTCCATATGGCATTTACGTTATTCAAAGGGCTCAGCCATAGGACGTACATCATGGGGGGATATTCTTTTTCAATAACCATGTAAAGAGCTTTTTGGAATAAAGGCTAAAAAAGCTGAATATTTTGTGCTTACATCTGATTGGTTAGAAACACTGCAAAATAAAATTTGACTTGTATTTTTAAATATATAAAGTTTATGACAAATTTAAGGCAAAGACATTCATCAACATCTGATCTGTGTTCAAGGCAGTGAGTCACTTCATGTAGACCCTCATTATGTATCATGATGATAAATGATTCAAGGCAATGTGTTCCACTGTGAAAACGGAACATTGGATTGTAGTCTGACACTGTATCCATACCTTAAGACAACAGCCGTGCCCTTTGATCCAACCACAATATCTGGGAGTCCATCCTCTCCGAGGTCGATGTCCCCATCAATGGACTGGCCAAAGAATCTCAGCCCAAGCGATATTTGCTGTCCCATAATTCTCTGGAAAAACAGAGATTCTGCATCTGAAACAATGCATGATCTACACATATGCTCAAAGTTCCTCCTTAGAGAGGATGTGACTCAGCTCTCTTCAGAAGCCACTTTTACTTTGATGTATCATTAGATACACACATTTGTCTAACTAATGATTTTGATGTCATTTTTGTTTGTCTCATTTTTTTGGGGGGGTGGGGTTGTATATTTATTAGACCGAGACAGTAGAGAGGAAATGAGGGAGAGGGAGATGCAACAAATCCTCAGCCTGACTTGATCTCAGCAAACATTTTCCGAATGAGTGTATGGTCTCATTCACTACTTTTCTTCAACACAGCATGATGTTCATTTAGTGAATTATGGTCCCATTTAGAGGAAAGTCCACCATAAATCACAGTATGCTTCAGGGCAGCTAACTTCTGATTGGAAAGTTGCTACCATGAGGACGTGTCAATCAAAATACAAGCACAGCAAAGCCTATCCATGACACTGTTTAACAAATAGCTGTTGACTTGTTTTGGGTATCTATGATTTTGTCTTTGACCATAGGCAGTATAAAATTGGACTTGGCCTCTGAAAAGGGGAGCCAAAGCAGAATTGCTTTAACCCTTTCATGCATAGAGGTCACCACAGTGTGCAGCTATTCAAAAGCTGTTTTCTTGTACATGCATGAGTTTTGATGGCATAGTTGCACATCAGCCACTACAGTGGAGGCTACTGCATCATCTCATCCACTGCTACCCAGTGGGAAGCCATTGTAAGAGAAAAAAATGATTAATCACATGTCCACTGAATTGTACATCATGCATCAGTAGCTCTATTTCAACTACTGGACATGTAAATATATCTTTGTAAAATTTGGGTTGAAAAAAAATTAAGTTCAAATCTTGTTTTTCATGCTTAAAGATGAATAAAAACACTTCTGACTGAGGTTATCATAACTCATCCATGGCTGGGGTTAAACTTGGCCACGGCTTTAAAACCATGGACCTCAAACCAATGGGTGACGTCACAGTGGCTACCTTCACTTCCATTACACAGCTCATGTTGAGGTTGATGGTTAACCCATCAGCCACAGTGGTGCCTTGATGCACTACTGAAATTTCTTTTTTTACCTGCTCCAAACATACTGACCAAATTTGTTCCCGTTTCCCTCAACTAGAATACAAACTTTCTTTTCCGTCCAAGAATAAGACAAAACAAAAAACGATACTGTGTCAGGTTTTCTCTGTCTCACCTGGCTGAAAGTGTCACGCATCCCTCTGTGTCTGTCACCAAGGTAAATGTACACAGCCCCTCTGTTATCATCCTCGAGGGGGGCTCCAACAGCTACATCCCGAAGTCCATCTCCATTCAGATCTGCAAGACTGGATATGGTGGTGCCAAATCTCCCCATGGATGGTGCTGTCACATTCAGTTCATATTTCAGTTGCATCTGTGGGAAACAATAACATACGATTGTAAATGTATTGATTGTCTCCCTTCACCTCATTAAAGCTCAAACACTGATTCTGAGCCCACCTCATCGGTCAGTGTGTAGACATAAATCTGCCCCTCTCTCTTCTCCTGAGGCTGGTAAAACAGGGGAACACCCACCAACAGGAAATCAGTGTTACCATCTGAGTCGACATCCAATGAGCACAGCTCTGCACCAAAGTAGGAACCAATCTGAAAGGTGAAATTTACATCACTCAAGTTAAAAAAACGATACTCCCTTTTAAACCTGGGGCCTATTTTTACATATTTTGAGTGACTACGTAGGCAGCCACATAACAGGCTGCAATGGTTGCAGCATAATCATTTGGGCAATGAGAGTTGATGAGTGTCAGTGCGAGCGAGTGCTGTGGTTTTGTTTCTGCAATGTCAGAAATATTGTTCCTCTGCACATTTCCATGAAGGCTTTCATTATCTTGCAATGGCAGATTTAGGTTTAAGCATGCCAGGCACTGATGTGTAGGGGATGATATTAAAATGATACTGTAAACTTGAAAATGGGATTGTGATAGCATTATAATTTCTATATTTTACATTATTTCATATTCATGTTTTTTTTTAGTAAAAATGAAAATGCAATAGTTCAATTAGCATTTTCATTTTCACATACTTGTATGGGCATTCTATGACCTTATTAAAATGAAAATGGAAAAGCAGTTTTTATTTTCAACGTTGTACCCCACTGGACAGTGCACAATATTAAAATTTCAATTAAAATTTGTAAGTTCAAATGCAATATGAATAATATAAACAAAGTGATCTGATTTTCCATATTAGCAAGCAATATTTAAGTCACAATTAAAATTAAACTTTTCATTTTCAAAGACTTCACCTGCTGTACAGTGGACAATATTCAAGCAAATGATAAACATTCTATGTAGAATATGTATGATAAGGCAGTTTAAACATTTCTTAGCGCAGTTACCAACCTGGTCCCCATTTATTCTTTGGGCTACGGTCCAGTTCTTGCCATCATGTCTGAAACATACGACCTGTCCTATGTGCTCAAATCTTGGTGCACCAGTGATATATAGGCGAGCATTATTCTTCTCCCCAACAGAGAGCGAGTACCCTGTAACAGTATCACACACATATGAAATAATCAAATAACAACAATCAAACTTTTATATACGATAAATGGATATAAGACCTAAAATGCAGTGAAGGAAGAGTCTAAGAGTCTCCCCAGTCTCTAAAATTGTGTTTTATTATGAAGGGGCTGTAGATACAACGAGAAATAACTCATACCCATGTAGGAGTCCATCTGCATGAGTGGATCTTCAATTTGTGTTTCTTTTCCGTCATGAAGCTCTTGGAGAGAACCGTTCCAGCTGTTTGATCCCACTGAGCCCAGGATCAAGGTATCCTTTTGAGAGAAATGTGCAGGTTGGGTCACAGCATAGAGGAGCGGTGCTGCCAGCAGCAGTTATGTTTGGAGGTGACACCAACTCTGACTTGCTCCATTCAGACTAAAGTGTATGACAGTAGCATGCTGACATCCAATAGTTTAACCACACAATGGATCAGTCAAACACAGGACTTTCACCCAACCTTTAATGTAACTGAACTTAAATTACATTCAAGTAAATTAAGTTACGTCTCATATAAGCTTCACTCTCCTAACTAACATTTATTTTAACCCAAACTATCAATATTCCCTAAACCCAAACAAATCGTTCTGGTGCCTGAACCTAACCAAGCTGCAACTGTTTCATAATGTTAACTCTATACACTAAGGTACATTTTGTAACACCTGCATGCTTGTGGCTGGTCCCCATCTGTCCTATCCTATATATGTAGTTTTGGGAGCAATTTCAACATATTCTGTCTTTTCAATATGAGGATGTGTTTTAATGCAGGACTCCTACACCATTGATATCACACTGACAGGCCAAAAGGTCTGGATACTGTTTACCAGCACATGTATGTATGAACGGTTAGCGAGCAGTGCGATGACTGGCTATAGTTATGGATAAAAGATGTAGATTTGTATCTCATTGACTTTACTCACTTTGTGGAAGACAGCACTGAACCCACTCTGAGACATTTCATCGGTCATGTCTCCTGCCTGGGCCACTTTGGAGCCTTAATATGGAGACAATTAGCATTTTGTGTTGTTTTTGCATGGGCACACCAGGAAGATAAAATAGGTTTTTGTAATATTATTATACAAAGATATTTAAAAAAAAAAAAAAGAATTGAACATCACCTTCCATTTTAAAGATTTTTTTCTGAAAGTTTTCCAGTATTCCTGTTAATCCGTCATAGTTTTCAATCTTGAAGGCATTTTTGTCTTTTGGTTCTGAAGCAATGGCCCTAAATTTATCCAGATTCGCTTCTTTGACCTGAAACGAGATTGTTTTGCACAAAATTGAACTAATGAATCAACTGAATCAATCAAAGTTTCACATAAAGCAAATTCAGAGATTTGTTTATAACACATTATACATGGTAGAAAGTGGTTGAAATGAATGCTGGAAATGTGAAAAGACTGTGAAATATGTCACCCGCGGTCACCCACCCCTCCTGAGAATCTGTTTTCAATCCTCACTATCCTCACTGTTAGTCACTTTGACCCGATCTGAACTAACTATTTAAAACACCAAAGTCACAAATAGTGGGATAAGAATAATGAAACGTTTTATATCAGATCACAGCTTACCCCAATGACAAAGCGAATTATGTTTTTGTCATCGTATCTTTTAATAATGTTATATTTGTCTTTATCACTGGGATCTCCATCTGTGATTAGCACCAGTACTTTAGTTGCATCAGGACTGGTGCCGGAACCTGGGTTTTCAAAGATTTCTTCCCTGAAACAAATTTAAAATTGCAATTCTCAGATTAAACAAAATCTATAAAACAAAACATCTATAAATATGAATAAATGAACATGACTTTAGATGCTCATAATCTTAGTGTGGCACAGTATCAGCTCTTGTTATTTTCATTATCCCTCAACAATGGCTGTTATTGAGTTATTCAAGAGTTTTAGAATTGTTTGTGTAATGTATGAACTTACAGCACAAATTGTAGGGCTCTGTGTGTGTTGGTGAGACTCTTCATATGAGGCTCCTTGTCAAGTTTACTGAGAGCCTTATTCTCCGCATAGTCATTGAAGTCAAATACTTTGTTCAAATCTGTGGAGAACTGAACTGCTGCAAACTGGAAAAAAGCAGACAGCATAATACAGCTTTCATATAGCATGTATACAGACTTTAACAAATAAATGGTAAGAATGATTTAAAGGATTATTATTAGGTCATTGGTCATTTAGACACCAAAATATGTACAAACAGAACCCAGGGTTAAAAATACTGAAGTTGTCCTTTAAAGTTGCAATAGTGCAATGACCTTGATTGATGTGCTGTTGAGACTCTTCATTATATCTACTATGAAATCTTTATTTTTGGTGAACTCTTTTGTGGTCATACTCCTTGATCCATCGAATAGAAAGACAAGGTCCACAGTCTTTTTTGTGCATTCTGCAAAAAATATACAGAGTTAAAATTTGTAAAGAATATTTAGTCAGGACAAAAACACTGAGGATAGTATTTTACTGCCTGAGGGACAAAATGTTATAACCATTCTCTAAGGTCTTTTACCTTGAAAAGCAAGTGTGAAAGAGGAGAGCTGCTGGAGATGATCTGTCATCTTGTAACACGCGCCGTTCAGATAGGAGTTCTCATAACACTCATGGACTACACTTGGACTGCAAACCTACATCAGAGCACAATTTGATTCATTATATTGCTTTATTTAGCCCAGAATGTTGAAGAAGTATCACAGAGAACCAGCTTATTGAGCTTTATGGTATTCTTACAGTGAACTGGGAACGTGTAGGGTCTTCAGCAATAGACAGGCCAAAGTGCTGAATGGGTATTACTTTGTCTTTGTGAAGAATTCCTGCAACAGTAATATTTGATAGTACCTTAAAAATACAGAATCCTTTTCAGCTACGTCATGAAATTTCATCTTTCTGAATTGTTGGAAACTGTACTTTTCCTGTTTTTGATTATTGGATTCATTGTGTGACTGCATATACCTCCTGGGTTGAAGCAGTTGTCGGTTTGGCTTTGGTCAGGTTTGCATATTCCTCCAGATCCATTTTGCTGCAGAGGTGCAGTAACGATTATCCTGAGGGTGAAGTGAACATTTTTTATTACCCTTTCAGTAATCAGGCTGACATGAACAGCACACCATTTTAGAGTGGCCTACTTGTGATGTTACAGGAAGCAATATGATTCAGAGTAAGAAAACCACAAGGTGTTACTGCTCCTCACCAGAGCTTCTAATAAGGTACAATACTATTCCATTCCATCAGCACTTAAGTTAAATGTGAAAGGAAACCATTCATGGCTGCCATGAGGATGTTATGAGTAATAACAATTTTGACAATTTCTACGATACAGAATATGAACTGAAACACCAAGTTGCAGATGCAGACTTACCCTTTGTTTGTATCAGACATGAACTGAAGCACTTTGTATCCAAAGAAATCGTTTTGTTCACCATTGTAGACATCAGGATTTGTCATATCAATATATAAGGTCAACGAGATGGGAGTGACTGCAATTTGTAAAAAAAAAAAAAAAGACAGCATGTTTAAGTTTTGTAAGCCTTAATCTAAATAGTCGTCAGCTAATTCACATTTATTTCTAATAAATAATTTATAAGAATTCCTTCAATCTTGCCCCTTTTTCATAGTAGCTGAGAGAACTTATGCTTACTTTACACATTTAGACAAGTGACTGAAGCATAAACATAACTGTGAACATACCTGTCTGCATAGTGAGTGCATACCTGGAGGATTAACAAGTATATCCACTAAGGGCCAGCTCAGGGCCAAACCAACCCCAGTCAAAAGCAGAATATCACAGAACTTCTGATTTTGCATAGCTTAAACATAATTAAAAAACACGACACACAGGGTGTTACTGTAGTGTCAAGAGTACTCCACTGGCTTAGCATTGTCAGACTCAGGATGGAGTAGAGTAGTAGCGAGAGTACCAGCAACAGGTACACCATATCTTTATCGCCATGGTAACAATAAGCGCGTGGTTAATGAAACGATTATGAAATAGTTGCAGCTTGGTTAGGTTTAGGCATGAAAAATACTTGGTTAGGTCAAGGAAAGGATCATGGTTTGGGTTAAAATAAGTATGCTAGTTACGTAGGTCAAATTACATAAGAAGTTGAACCAGAGAATTCGTGTCCACCACAACAAAGGATCACACTGACCCTCCTTTGACATTGTTTGCGAGGATTACCACATAATGCAGTTTTAAGGGGTCTTTCTGTTAAACAATTTCATTTTCAAAATTGTAGTCTTCAGCCCCAACACTCAAGTGCTTTAAGACATTTATCAGACATTTTTATTAGATATGCCACAAAAGGCTTTATTCAAGTTTTTTCGTGAATGCAGTAGCAGGTATTCCCCAAAACCTGCGACTGCAGGCTTCGAAATCTTGTTTTGATCCAACGGCCAGCAGTCACTCACACCAGTGTTGTTTCTAGCCAACAAACTCTGAAAACCCTCTGTATGCCACTGTACCTGTCCAGCACCAAACTTCAAAGAACAAGATTAAGCAGCTAAAGAGACAGAATATTTCCCTCAGGAGCTGGTGGAGACCAAATCAGAGCTAAAAAAGACTGAACTAGATGTTCATTCGATGTCTAGAGATGAATGCTAAGATGGCTCTGTATCTGCTGGAAGTGTAAATGGACAACTCTGCTTAAAAGGTTCACCATAACAGCTTTGCGTGGTGAAAGTATGTCAGTATAATGCTTACAGCCTGGTGTTCTGTCCCCAAGGGGCCAAAAAATATATGCAGCATGTTCTCTATGGAAGCCCATTTCCATCAGTGTGATGGAAGAAAGGTCCTGTAAGCCATTATAATGAGAAACTTTCTCCAAATGATAATGTATTATCTCAAAATAATAAGAAGCTTTCTCATGATAATGGCCTAGTATCTCAACACAATGACTTAGTGTTTCAAAATAATGCTAAACTTTCTCTAAATAATGAGATACTCAAAATAAAGAGTTGGCATCCTGAAATAATGACGTGAGATACTGAGTCGTTATTCTCAGATATTAAATCATTATTTTGAGAACGTTTTCCATTACAATGACTTACAGGATTGTGGTGTCACATTGGTGTAAACGGTCTTCCACAGTGTTCAGGTCTGTCAGCCACCATATACAGTGCTTAACAAGTGTATTAGACCACCACCCAGTGTAAGGTGTTTGCCTCCGCTGCCCTAAATTAACAGTATTGCTGGTTACCAAAATATTTTTTTAGTTTCTGTAATGGTTAATCCACCAGTATGTGCAAGCTCTTTAACCCCTTGAAGGTCCTCAGAAATAATCACGTTAAAGATCCTTACACACATAAATGTGTATGCATAAAAACAAGCCATAAAAATGTAAAAAAATAAAAATCTTTCTTTTTTTTAAATTTTTTTTAAATAGTTTTTTAGACCAGCATCAGCCCTAATCATACATATCAAATTTTAATTAGTTTTTTAAAAAATTAACCCTTAAATTGCCATGTTTTTGTCATGATGCGCATCATTTTATGGTCTAAAATACACAAAAAATACATGAAAAAAATTGAGAACTCTGAAAAATTCACCATCTTGCAAAATTATAAGCAATATGCATGAAAAACTGATAAAATATGTTAAAAATAAAAATCATAACACACTAGAAAGTGCTGAAGACCCTCAAAGGGTTAATCAGAATGATGTAAAAGGAATCTGGAGTAGTGGAACTGATGGACTGGCCAAGTCAAAGTCCAGACTTGAATCCTATCGAACAGATCTGGGATTTATTGAATTAAAAAATAGATCACACACAAATTTAATCCAAAGCAAGTCTCTGGGAACAGCTAGAAACTATTTGGAGCTCAATAACAAAAGAGACGGTGGAAAAGTCCATGAAAACAATCAGGGCCATAGGAGGTCAAACAAAATATTAAGATTTTTGGTTGAAATATGTGAATAAGGACTATTTAGTTGTTCCAGTTTGTTATATATATATGTTCAATTTGAAACAAATTTTTGACAGCTTTCTAAAATATTTGTGTTTTCTCGTTTTTATGACAGGTGGTCTGATACATTTGTTAAGCACTGTATTTTTTTTTATAACATATGGTCGGGATTTCGAGGGTCAGCTCAAACAATTCCTCTTTTTTCACTAGCTGTAGAAGTAGTTAGTGTTAGTATAGTTAATGTGTTAGTAGTTTATCTTGTAAAAGTCCTAATGTGCCGCTTCCTGTATAATTATCATACCGGTACATTTCTGAACCAAAGTGTAAATATCCCATAGTGTAAATATTTATTTCATCACAGCCATATATTTATATTTATTTTGCTATTGCTATTTTTTCTTTTACTTTTGCTTCTTCTCACTCTCCCTGTTCAATTGTTGCTGCTGTAACATGAGAATTTCCCCCTATGGGGGATCAAATAAAGAAAAGTCTAAAGTCTAAATGATTCAAGTTGTGGCTCATTTTGGCTCATTGTGATTTCCTTTTGCACTCAGCACAGTTTCTTTACATTAAACTGAGCCGTGAAACTTAAAAAATAGAATAAAATTAATAGAATTTGATAAAAGACGACATTCGAGAAATATCCAAAAGAAACACACTATAGGGTTTTACAGCTTTTTTGAAAAAGCCAATCGTTTTTTGTCCTCTTACATCTCCCAAGGCGTTTAGCACACTCAAACATTTTGTAGATGAACTTCATTTCTGTGACTCAACATGGAGCAAAATGTTAGTACTTACCAATGGCCACCACGTAGGTGAGCAGGACGGTGCGACGCAGCCCATCCATCTTTCACATCTCTCTTCTGTCGGTTAACAGTGCTGCTGCTGTTGCTTAGCACATGTGTCTGCAATATTTCCTGTGTGCTTTTTAAATGACAGTGTTTCTGTAGCAGGTGGTTATGACACTTCCGCCCTCAGTGAAATGTTTCTTTTCCCTCGTGCTTCCTCTTTTCTTTGGTAATTTAGAAAGAAAAAGAATTCTGCACAATGAAGGTAGTGGTGATAATTGAAAGACAGCCCCACGCCCTATCAGAACCATGTTAGCACAGCGGAGTCTGAGCACTCAGTTCTCCGGTTCTACAGTGTACATCAGGGGGGCCACACTTTTTCAGCATGCGAGCTACTTTTAAAATGACCAGGTCAAAATGATCTACCTACATTCAAAATGCTAAACATATATTTATCTGTATATATATATATATATATATATATATATATATATATATATTTATCTGCATGTGTATGTATATATATATATATATATATATATATATATATTTATCTGCATGTGTATGTGTATATATATATATATATATATATATATATATATATATATATATATATCTGCATGTGTATGTGTATATATATATATATATATATATATATATATATATATATATATATATATATATATGTACTGAGTATACTTTACACTATATGTTGGCATACACTGCATAACTGCAGCTAATGTAACCCTTGGTATTCCACATACACACTGACAGCAGTAATGCACACAGGTGACAAACAGTGATGGAACCATCAATCCTGCACACAAGTGACAAAAGTAACTGGAACTTTCAATACATGCATGGTCACTACCTTCCTCTGATGACTTGCACTGAATGGAGTCGAATCTCCCTTTCTATCCCATCCCCATCCCAGAATATCCCTTCTTTAGTAGTTATAATTGGAAGGCTAAAAGGTTTTGCAGTAACTAGCGCGTTTGACCGCACATGTCCCTGCAGGGGACCCGTAGCAGAGAAGAGTTCTCAGACTGCCCGTCCTGTACGTCAATCAAGTCGCAAACGCGATTCATTACATACATTCCTTCATTCCTTTTCTAAAACGCTTAGTCCCGATTAGGGATGAAGATGATGGACTAAAATCTTAGTTTTTTTTAATGTCACGTGATCTCCCCGCACGGCCACGTATCTACTGAGTCAGCAGATGGACATTACAGATGGTTACAATAAATGGATTATTTGTTGCAGTTTTCAATTCCCAGGGATACTTTCCCTTATATTAGTTACCAGCCATGACAGTGTGGTGAATTTGCATGTGACAGATTTCGTCATCACGTTAGTTTCACAACCATGCAAGATGCAGTCACAAAACTGTACAGGAGTGTAGTTGAAATCACAGTGAAGGCTGTCTTTGGAGATGCAAGAAAGAGGGTAGGAAGAAGGGAGGCACACATTGCACACATTCACTTTAATCCTCATATCACCAATTTCAATTATTCCTGCCCACTGATCCAGTGCAATCTAAACAACAGTCTGGCATTCAATCATTACTATAACAACTGTACAACAGCAACTAGAACATGATGTCTTTTATAGTCTACACATACTGACATAGTATTATGTCAAAATGTCCATCATTTTTGGCTGACAAAGAAGGCAGCACATAATACAACTGTTGTCCCTTGTTATATGAAAGTTAAACAGGGCCTAGATGTTGGGCTGGAGATTTGAAGGAGGTGTTTCGTCTTCTGCCATGATGATTTGGATTTGTAGTCAGCTCAAGTGAGAGTGAGGCCACACCTCCACTCCATGTGCACAGCTATGACTGGCTAGTGTGCAGTGACAGTTGCAGTCACACGTGTCAGCTCAGCTGAATATGAAAATCATAAATAGCTAGTTCATAGCATATGGTATTTAATAAGCTGATCGTGTGTTTACTAGTGACAGCTCTATCTAATACTGTGCCCTTTGTTTCAACTTGTGACTGCAATTCCCTAACTGGCAATCAGCTTTGCATATTTAGTTTTTGGTAGTATACAGCCTGGCAGAAAACAAGTACAGTCTAGTTTCTGTTCTCTTTTAATCCTAATCAAGTGACTGATGACACAGCGACCAAACAGGATGTGAATAATTTCTCAGTCATCAGCAAAAGTAGCCCTGAGACCTGAAGGAACTCACTGAAAAAGTGACAAAGGATATCTCACAGTTGTCATTCTTGTGGGCTTAAATTAGCAATGGGCCTTTGAACCTTGAGAGAAAAGTCCACAACTGGGCAGCCCTGTGTTATGCAGCCCAGGGAAATGATGTCCACGTGTGGGGAGAAATAGAGTGCTATGTTCTCTGGAGCCACTCCTCCACTGGCTTCTATCAGTAGAGCTGGGAACTCCCCCTTTAGTGCACGAGCTGCAGTGTGGAGCTCCTACAGGTGGGAGATAGGGTTGAGAAGGGGTGTACATTATTTGATGTAGAGTAAGTGGAAACCAGACAGTGAAAATGACAAATGATCTGGGATAATCTTCTACCTGAGGCTGAAAGTTGTCCAGCATAACGATGTCTGCTCCTGCTGTGGCCGCCTCTCTGCCCTCCTCTGCTGAGCGGCACTCCACCTCGATCTTACTGCTGAAGCCACACACTGACCGGGCAGCTTTCACAGCCTTTCAAACAAACAGGGTTTTTCTCTTTTTGTTGTTGCTGAAGGGGACACCTGAACTTTTGACAGATTTCAGTCTCAGCTGTCAGACCTTCAAGTTTGTTACTAAATCTCCTGCCTCTGTTAGTGTGTTTGCAGCATTTACAGAAACCACACACACACAAGAGATTGTAACATATAACCACAGGACCACGTGAGTACACGTTGTTGTGACACGTTATTACACTGCATTGTAAGGAGGAAGACTATCTGTGATTTCTTTTACCTCCTTTCAGTTATTTTGAAGAATTTCATAGAAAGTTGAATATTCAATTCATATTTGTTGTTTTCATGGAATTATTCAAAATAATATTCTCAGCATGCTGTTTTCATGCAGTCATGGTTTCTCTGTGTGGTTTTAATTCAATGTAAGACTTGCTTGTAAAACTATGGAAGCAAAGAACGGCAGTTTTACATTTTTTGAATTTTATATGGAAGTAAATATTTAATTGTAAATGAATAATAAACATCTAAAAATTAATTGATTAAAACATTAATTTAACCGAATGCATTTTTTATATTTTAGATCCAATTGTAACTGAATTTCTGCAACTTGAAAAGAGTTTTGCTTTAATATTTCACACTGAATTTGTGAAACCTAAAAAAGTACTTGAAACTTTGGAAGAAAATGGGAAATTGAACACTGCTTATTATTATTATTATTATTGTTAACCTTTTCATGAGCAAACATTATCCAAGCCATTTTACTTGCCCACCTCTGTGATGCTCCCTGATGCCCAGACGTGGTTGTCTTTCAGCATCACCATTCCACTCAGGTCCTGTCTGTGCATGGACACGCCACCAACCAGCATGGCGTACTTCTCCACCAGACGGAAGCCTGGGGTGGTCTTGCGTGTGCCAGCCACTTCTCCGTGCCAGTCTCCTGCTGTTGCCATCGCCTGGAGCTGAGAACTGCGGGTGGCGATTCCTGAGGCCCGGGCCAGGCAGTTGAGGGCTGGCCTTTCCCCAAGGAGGAGGCACCTTGCTGGGCCTCTCACCACTGCAGTCAGCACAATGGCACCCGGGCCTGTGGAGGTGAAATAAAGATGTTGGACGATTGCCAACAAATAGAGCCTAGAGCAAAACTTCCAGTGCAATTTATTTTGGAAAGTACGAATCAGCATTAAATAAGTTGCGTTTCTCTCAACTTTCCAATCAGTATTTCCAAATTATAATGCTATTTTATTCCCAATTTTACATGAGGTCATATGAATGAAACTACAGTGGTAAACACCACCATTCCTAGTCTGACAAGATGCACGAGTTGCATTCAAATGAGAACACCCAATAAAATGAAAGTCCTCTCCATCATCATGTCTCATGTCCACTGAATGTCTGCCACTAACTTGCTATCTTCCCTGGAGCCTTTCTGTGCTTTCTCATCTCTCAGGTTCCTGTGGATCCTGTGGATCCTGGTCCTGCTGATGTGGTTCTCTGACTTCATGAATCACGGAAGCAGATCGTTGGCCACTCGTCATGTTTTTAATATTACCATATTGCTAATTTCTTAGTCACATTCCTATTGTTAGTGCTGTAGTCATTGTTAGTATGTTGGTTTCTGTTTGTGTTCTCTCTCTCTCTCTGTCTCTCTCTCTGTCCAAACCTCCACCCAACACGGACCCCTACAGAAGCCGAACACATTGAGCCTGGGTCTGTTCCAGGTTTCTTCCCGTTAAAGGGGAGTTCTTCCTGCCACTGTTTCCTAATATAATATCTGATGCTGCTCATGTGGGGATTCTTGAATCCTTAATGTTGAATTCCTGAATCGTTGGGTCTCTCTCTAATTAAAGAGTTTGGTCTAGACCTGCTCTTTATGGAAAGAGTCTTGAGATAACGCTGTTGTGAATTGGCGCTCTATAAATAAAGATTGATTGATTGATTGATTGTTTATATTTCAGGGTCATTTATATAGAGTGTTAATAATGTATTGCTTTACCTATTACTATGGTAGTATGGCCATTTAGACAGTTGCTAGCTCTGTCCACTGTACTTATCAAGTGCATTTAATACATTGCAGCCTAACCCTGATCCAGGCTAGTTGTTTCCCACTTCTTCCAGCAAGAAGCAGTGAGAGACTGACTCAGCTCACAGCTACAGCCAGAGGATTAACAATCACATTTACAAAGAATAGTCAGTCCGTTGTCCTTTGGCTGGCTCAGTGCTGGGTAGAAGCCTGGATTCACTGGGGATGGTGATGGAGAGACGCACACAGAGCAAACTGCAGGCAATCATGGACAATGTCAGCCACCCTCTTTACCACACTCTGGTAGGACAGAGGAGCAGCCACAGTAGACAGCTCCTGTCACTGCGACTGATACACAGGATCCTTTGTGCCCACAGCCATCAGACTGTCCAACCCCTCAGTCAAGGACAGTGGCTCATGACTCACTCTCTGTCTCTTTCTCTCTGTTACTGACTGACTTTACTGTCCCACTGACTTATATATATCTTGTTGTTTATCTATCTATCTATGTGTCTCTGTGCATGGGCGATCTAATCTAATATTGTTTGTACTTCAGTGTGTGCAGTACTTACCGATCTCAGTACCCTCCTGGTGAATCCAGTCCACAGTGCAGCCAACCTCAGTGAAGACTGCTGTGAAGAAGGGGCTCCCTGCTAGGATGCTGTGTGGTGTTTTACACAGCAACCTGGCCTCCACTTCCTGCGACCCCACACACACTCCTGCCAGGTCAAAGTTTGGTATGTCCTCTGCCAACCACTCTTGTGCAAGCTGGGTCAGGGTGTGAGGTGGGATGGTGTGTTCTGCAGGGTGTGAGGGCGGGGACATTCTGTAATGTGTCATTTGTTGATCCAGCAGGTCTGAAAGGGGAAATAGAAAGTGCATAACAAAGTCAAATAGCATTTTCACAATAAAGAGAACAGTGTGATTCAGGTCATATTTGGTCATAACTATGTACTGCAAGTTACTATTTTAAAGTTTGATGATAGGTGTGCATTGTTCCTCTCACTCTGGCCCAAGGGGAGAATGACAGCAGAAGAGCTGTAGCAAAGCAACAACTGCACGGTCACCAATATACACTGTTGCCCAT
This sequence comes from Pempheris klunzingeri, assembly GCF_042242105.1. Lineage (NCBI taxonomy): Eukaryota > Metazoa > Chordata > Actinopteri > Acropomatiformes > Pempheridae > Pempheris > Pempheris klunzingeri. Next base: position 26,350,374 of record NC_092014.1, on the reverse strand, counting down.
AAAGTTGGACTCAAATGTTTTTTACCTCTTCTCATGAAATGATTGTGACAATGTGATTTATTCTTGATAAATAAAGTGTAGATCTTCTCAACTTTATTGATCAAACTCTTCCAAACATATCACAGTGAAACTTAAACCACAACGAACCTTTGCAAACTGTGGATTCAGGCTTTAACTACATTGGGGGTATTGAACAATTATTCCAACTTTATGGTCACCAATATAGATATTCCACTGTAACGGCCCTCATGCCTGAGTGGCAGCTGCAAAAACATCACTGGGGTTTTTTATAGAGCCTCGTAAGCATGATTGAAAAAACAAGAGGTCACAAGAAGGAAAGAATTAACTTCATATACAGACTGCTTGTATGCTAGACAGATCTCTGAGAGCATGAGGGAATATCTTTAAAAAGAATGATGGTCACCTCTACAGTAGAAATATGTACCATCAGTGTCAAGGAAAACTGAAGCTGTTCTGGATGTATGTGGTGAAGCAGCTCTAACCTGCACAGGAGACAAATATGTGCCTGAATATGTCTGCTTCAACAACTACTAGGGTCACAACTAGTATATGAGGAATTATTACAATCATATAACAAGCATATTCTGTCACACGTGAACAGAGTTCATAGTTGTCTAATCTGCAATTGGAACAGCAAATGTAAATGTAAATAAGACATTTACTTACTTCCATCTGTGGCTCTCCTTTTTCTGTTGGTCACAGACTGTAGAGTTGTAGTGTTGAGCACACAGAGCCACAGGAGAAATGTAATGTGGAATTTGACCCTGTGTCCATGTTGGAATGTTTACAAGCTACCTAAGAGTTAGCACTCAAGGCTTAACATTGATTGTTTTAGTCATGGCTTAGTCACAGGCCAGAGTGCACATTTGGAACAATGATTTGAGCTAAATTCAAGGTATAAAATCAATGCAGCTGAGCAACATACATAACCGTCCATAGGCTTGCTAACTTTTTTGCATTACAGGCTTGCAATAAATTGGGCATATTATGGTTAACTGTTTTCTTTTGTGGAACTGTGCATGCAAGCCTATACCTGCCTGCTTCCTAAAATTGGCTTTCAGGATATTTTGAGGCCTGCAGCTCTTGCTCTTTCTGTGTGCCCTAAGGGCAAATAGCCTACAGCAGTGTGCTAACTCTGCAAAGGGAAGTTGTTGGACCCACTGGCTGCTGCTCATCTTCCTCCAGCAAGACAAGTGCTTTTGGCTTTGCTCATCAGGAGGACCCTGACCCTGGTTGAAGCTGCATCTGGACCGCAACGGCTTCATAACATTTACAACGGTGGGCTTAATGCTTTGTTATGACCTTTGAATAATACTTATAGTCTTACTAGCATGTGTAGCTGCAGATTTGACTTTTTGGACAGTGAGAAATACTGTGTATAACTGTGTATGTGACAAATAAAGGTCTTGCATCTTGAAACCCATGGACTTGGTGGCTTATTAGGAAGTGAACTCATGTTCCTGTTAATAAGTCACCAGGCAGAAATGCAACCTGGGAACCTCAAAGTTGCTTGTATTTGTGGCTTACAACTGATCTTTAAAGCATCAGTATATGATTAATAAATAATTAATATGGTCAATGTAAAATCCTGAATACTATAAAGGGTGCCTAATAAAACTGTCGTTGGTTATTAAATACATTTAGAAGATTTATTTACCTTCACTATGGATATTATTTCTACATAAAGCCTAGCAGGGTCTCAAAAGAAGCACAATAACAGGAAGTGTAGTGGTTACTGTCTGTGCACAATGCCCCAGCAGGGAGGCGTTGCGGCTGTTCCAGCTTTGCCCCTCAGGGATCCACACAGACTGTTTACAACAGGACAGCGGAAGTGGCGTCAGAAAGACATGCTTGAGCGTCTCTGCGCGCTCCCGACGCTGGCGGGCACGAGCCGAGGCTTCCTCCTCCTACACATCCAGAGCAAGAACCAGGAAGTGAAAGTGTACACATGGAGGGTGTGTCTTTCCCTGTTAGTAAATGTTTTATTTTTAAAAACACAGTCCTCCGTGGATAAATAATGGGGGACTCGGCGAGGACCAAGCGGCGGGAGCAGCTGAAGCGCTGGGCAGGTTCCTGTACCGACAAAGCGTCGGCCGTGCCCAGACGGAGGTGGCGGGGCGAAGCCGAGAATGGAGCAGGGGAGCCGGAGGCCGACTTCAGCGACCTACCGAGGGACCAGCCAGTGTCCGTTGGCAGAGATGAAACCAGCCCCCTCCTAAAACGACGGTAAGGAAACGTCTTCCTGTTTCAGGTTGACAATAACGACCAGCTAACAGCCAGCTAGTCAAGCTTAAACGGCTGTAGATGTGCTAAAGGAGGAGAGCTGTGCGTGGGCTCGGACAGGAGGTGCACCACATCACAGAAACAGTTCAGACATCACGCCAGCCCTCCAGCTGCTAAACAACCTCAACGTTTAATGACGAGCAGGTTCTTCAGCCTAGGTTAGGTTAGCCTAGGAAAGTGTCAAGGGCCAGTTATCATTTCTGAGACCATATTTAGTAGTTTTAGCGGTAGCTAGCTAACCTTACCTAGCTAGCTACCAAGCACAGAAAGTAACTGTCAGTCCTGGTGGAGGTCTGCTTGTCCAGCACCGGCACCGCTCCTGGTCTAGTTCTCTCTTTATCTACTCACATGGGGTTCTTGGGACTGACTTAACATATTATTGTATTAGTTCCTTTTATTCTTCTTTCTTACTGTCAACAAATCCCACAAGAAGACCAAAAACCCCAAATGATTTGATCCAATAGCAAGTACAGCCAGTGAGCCACACTGTCGCACTGGGTGACTAACATGAATGTGGCTACAGTGGTTTATTTTGATTTGATTCTACATACACCGTCCCACTCTCTTTAGATAACCAGTAGTGCATCAAATCTGCTGCTGACAGAAGTCATAAAAAAAATAGACACTTTATTCCTATTTGAGTATTGTTTGCAAAACAACAGGAGAGTATGTAATCCTTTTTAATAATGAAACTTTTCATAGAATGATGTCTTAAGTAGGACCAAATGGCGAAGGGGTTGAGATCCTCAGACAGGAGGGATGTCTCATTGTTGGTTTTAATCTTTTCAAGGAATTTGTTGACAGTTACAAAGCTGTAACACATTGCCAGCCTTATCCTGTGACTCAATCTCTCCGACAGTCTGGTCACATCAATGGTTTTTTTCTACAGGGCTACTGCAACAGTGTTGTAAGGTGTTTTTTTTTTCCTGCACCGTAAGAGTTTTTGTGCTCTTTGTAAATTGGCAAACCAGTTACAACAGCTACCCTGTGAAGTCATCTAGGTGCATGTATCCTCTGTCTTCAGGAAAGGTGTGAGGTTTGACAGGGCTGCAGAGTTCCTGGCTGCCTGTGCCAGTGGGGACACGCAGGAAGCCCTGGTCATGCTGGAGGAGGCCGAACAGAGCAAAAGGAAGAATGGTGAAGATGTGGGAGAAGTTATCAACTGTTCTAATGCAGATGGGATCACTGCTCTCCACCAGGTGAGGCAGTACTCCCGAGGTTTGATGGAAGTGATGTGAGAAACATTTGTAGGTGCATTGTTTGCATTATCTTTTTATTTTCCTCGCTTCCTCACAGGCCTGCATCGATGGCAGCGCAGACATGGTCTCCTTCCTTTTTGAGCACGGTGCCAATGTGAATCAGGTTGACAGTGAGGGATGGACACCACTTCATGTTGCCGCCTCCTGCGGCTACCCTGACATTGCAGAGTGTGTAGAATATGTCTCGATAGTTTCTTTTTCTATCCAATACAGCAGCGTAACAGCAGTGTAATACAGTACTCTTTGCCACATCGGGGGCCAGAATGCAGTGTGGGTGCCAGAGTATTTCTGCATTCAACAATACCAACATTGTTGTCGTGTTTGGCAGGACAACAAGTCAGCTAAAGCATGAGTGGGCTTGCCTAGTGCACAAACACATGCAGCTCAAACAATTTAACAATTGCTGCATTTTTTTTCTACTTTCTGTTGTTCCTTGTCTGTGAATAATGACTTTTGGTCTTGCTTTGAAGATTGAATGTAATAGTACCTCAAACACGATATGATTACGTATTCTTTGTTCAGAGTTCTTGTCCTTGTGTAGACTTGGCAAACATTTCTGAAGTCAAATGGATTCTGACTCTGTCCATGATTATTTTGTCAGTTTCCTTTTGCTGCGAGGTGCGTCTCTCTCTGCTGTGAACTGTGATGGTGACGTTCCACTGGACATTGCTCTGGACGAGTCCACTGAGGCCCTTCTTCAGCAGTACATTCTGAGGCAGGGTGAGTGCTGTCCTTTGAAAACTATGCACCCCTTTTAAAAGGATGTTTCATTGTTTATTTGGGCTTTTTCAAGGGCAAATTTGTTGTTGTTTTGTTTTGTTTTGTTGTTTTTTCCAAAGCCTGTTCTGTAGAGTGAACAGCAAGTGGTTTTGTATCTGTTTGTAGGCCTGAACAGTTTTATTATCAGTACTGGATTAGGTACGGAAAAGTCGCCACCCTTGAATTAAGGAAAGGTTTTCCTTTACATGGTCGTCTTCCATATTGAAAGTGACTGGAACCATATCACTCAGTCTTGTTCGGAAAATCCTTGATGATGAGAGCCAGGATTTACAGTTTACTTTAAACTAGGTTGTAATAACCTTTAGTTTATTTTAGGGGCATATATTGTAGCATGCGCTGTAACCACTGAGTTACCAGGGCAACCCGGGAAGCATGCTTTTGACATTTTCTTTGCCTGTCTAGGTGTGGACTTGGAGGCAGCCAAGCGGTTGGAGGAGGAACAAATCATGACAGACGCCCGGACCTGGCTGACTGAGGGCCCACCTGCTGATGTACAACACCCCAGGACCGGGGCCACCCCACTGCATGTGGCTGCTGCCAAAGGCTATCTAGAGGCCCTCAAGTAAGCAGCAAGACATTTTAGCAATGGATGTGTATATTAAACTTCTTCTTCAGGATGTCTGCATTTAGTCACACATTGCCTCATGCACTTGTGCTGTTGTGTGGTCCAGGATACTGTGTCAATGTGGGCTGGATGTGTCGGCTGTGGACTTTGATGGCTGGACGCCTCTCCATGCTGCAGCACATTGGGGTCAGGGGGAGGCCTGTCGTATTCTGGCAGAACAGCTGTGCAATATGGAGGCCCGCAGCAACGCGGTGAGCCATCACATTATACTTATACTATATTCAGGAAGAACTTTATGGTGTTTATTTGTAGTGCTTTATAGTCTAAATATCACACGTTTTTCAGTTTGTTTTCAATTTCATATCCATTTTTTGTCATATTGTTCCTCAATTTGTAGGGTCAGACACCGTTTGATGTAGCTGATGAAAGCGTGGAGGAGCTCCTGGATGAGTTATTGCAGAAACAAGCCAATGTGAGAAAGTGTTTTACTTCAGCTAATATTATATGTGTTAGCTTTGTGTGAATAAGAAGATCACTGACCTGTCTCCCCCCCCGTCTCTTTCTCCCTGTCAATGAACAGTCCATATTGGACAGGCAAAACCAACAGGGCTCCATTGCTGCAAATGCACAAAACAAACGGCGGAGGTTAGTATCCAACTGTAACTCATCATGAATTAAGTACATTCTTCCTGGTCAAAAATGTTATACCATCCTATGAACACCATGGGATATTAAGTCTAAACTCAAAACTGAACTGTTAATTTAATCTGTTATTAACTGAAATCCCCTCTGGACATTGCCTCCCGCCTAGTAAGAACTCCACTATTACAGTAATTAACAAATTGTTATATCTACTTGCTATTAGACACATGGTAAGATAAAAGGTGCCAAGTAGTCAATGCAGGAGACCTGAAAAGTCTCATTTGGCAGTGTCACCCTTTGGGTTCCCTAAGTGGCAACATCTGTCCCCATTTTGTGTCTTCCAGGAGCTCTGTGTGCAGGATGAGCAGTAAAGACAAGATGAATGTGCAGGACCAGTCTAAAGAAAGGGGCATTTCAGGAGGCCTGGAGCTGAGTGAGGAAAAAGAGAGCAGCCCCGGTACGAAATGCTGTGTTGACACTTTGACTGGAAGCACTACATACTAAATGCATGTGATTGTGCTGATTCCAAAAAATGCTGGTTCTCTTTTCTCAGAAAGCTCCACTGTGTCCAGTCCAGACACTGAGAGTGTGACCACATCCACCGTCAGCCCAGCTGACAAGGTACACATCACGCAGCCACTCAATAACTTACTTTCTCAGCCAAGTCTTGTTATGCACATTATGAAATACAATTTAGAAAAGCTGGATGGAACAGCCGAAATGGGAAAGAGCGTCCTCAATGTTGTTGAAATATTGTTTTACGCTCGTTTGAGGTGCTTTTGTCAACTTGTGCTCTTAAACAAGTTATGAAAATACTTTGTTGAATATCTTGTTGAAAAGGCAACTCACATCATTCATCTGCTTTTTCTGCTGCAGATTATTTCTTACACAGCAAAGAAATCAGGAGTATTTGATTGATTTCACATAGGCTGTTAGGATTACAAGTAAATTAGTTTAGTAATCCTAACGCTAACAACCCCACATTTGCATGGCAGTTCAATGGAAACATGGCTGCTCTTTGAACTGGGTTCTTGCCCCAGTTTTCTGCTCTACACACATACAGTGGTAAGAAAAAGGATGTTGACAACAGCATCCAGAAAGTATGTCTAGAAAGCCAGAATGTGGTATGTCTAATGTACAAATATGCAATTTGAAAACCAGAAGCAGTGCTGAATGTTCCCTCATGGGTAAGCACTTAAGAGAGTTTTAGCCCACGTGACTGCCTCCTCACCCAGCATTTCAACAGAGCTATTAGACACACCCGTGATGAAGACGTGTGTTGTAATATCGGATGTGAATGCTTTTGATCTGGATCAAAGCGTTTCAACTTAACAGACTCATTTGAACAGTATGGGGACATCAACTATCTTTCCTCACTGGGTTAATAAATTGACATTTTGATTGGCGACGGTTAATTACAGTTAAGCTTCTGGCTTTTTTTTTCTTGTGGCTTATGTGGTTCAGACACCAGAGGAGAAAAATGTGGAGGAGAAGGAGCAGGACAAGGCTAACCGCACTGCCAGAGTCCAACCCACTCCCCAGACGAGGGATGCTGCAGCTGAGAGCCCCAACACCCCCAGTACCGACAGGCGCAAGTAAGAACAACACAGTGTGCTGAGTTTTTGAGAATTTTTAAAAATGCTTCTTAAAACTGTTTCCTGTTTAGAATTCCATACAGATACATGGTGTGTAATAATGGTTGAAATGTACAGGATAGTTGTGTAATATATCATTTGTGGATATCTGTGTTTAGATTCCAGGCTCCAGTCCGAGACGAAGAGTCTGAGTCTCAGAGGAAAGCTCGCTCTCGGCTGATGCGGCAGTCTCGCCGCTCCACTCAGGTACTGATTACTATGAATGGGTATCGCATAATACTACTTTTCCAATATGCTCCTTGGGTCATTTGTATTACGGTGCAAAAAAATAGAACACGATCCAAGTTTAATCACTTTCTTCATTGCAGGAAAATATTGTTTCTAGAGCAGCAACAGCAAAATCACTGAATGATCACTCAATAATATCTCCCTGGAAACAAATCTAAAATCTAAATCAAATGAATGAGTAAAGATAAGGCTGGTGGAGGGTGGAGGGTCTGGTTTGGGAGTGGGGGGCGGCTGTCTCACCAGTCAAATTGTCTTCAAGAATTAGCAAAATTTAGTTCAAACAGCTAGCCATTAGCCTAATGGGCATGCTATGGATAAAACACACCAGTGGTGAACTGAAGACTGTGTAGACTGCAGACAGTTAAGCATTGCTGTACACTTGTTACTTCCCTCCACTGCAGCCTCTCTACTGTGTGTGTGTGTGTGTGTTTGAGAGTGTGTGTTGGGGGAGCTCAAGCCATGGCCACGGGCCAACAGCAAAGCAAACACACAAACATCTCACGTATTGTTTTCTTCGTGTAAATTAAATTGAATCTGTTTTGTCTGCAGCAGCACACATATCTGCTGTAAATCACTCGTCCGGTGGTCTCCTTTGAGAAAAATCAGAATCCAACGGGTAGAATTTTACATTTTTTGGCTCCATCCCCCTCCCAAATCCACATTAGCTTTCCTGCTGAAGTCAGAACACATCTTGTCCTGCACCTTAGCGTGTCACACAAGTGACCAAACGGGGAAAAGTGCACCACCAATGTCTACATAGCTGATTAGCTGCTCTGCTGCAGCACATATAAACGTACCTGCACGTCTTTTGAGTTGGATTGGGGACTTGGAATCATTAAAGTCAACTGTGTAAATCCTTTTCTGCATTTTCAATCACATACTCTCAAGACTTAACAAACCTTTTACTTGATGAATGATGCTGTCTTGGTTGAAATGAAATGATGTGGTTCACCTGATAATTGCTGAACTCATAACATGGTCTGTGAGTGGTTTTGTCTGTGCTCTGTGCTGCCAGGGTGTGACTCTGACGGACCTGAAAGAAGCAGAGAAGACTGTGACTAAAGCTGCAGATCAGCCGCCTCGCAACATCCAGCCTGTCAGCCCCATTGTCACGATCACGCCCGCTGAAAGGGGTGAGTGACGATGAAATGCTACAACGCTACCGAGTAAATTGTTCGAGGCCACGTTGAGCTGTGGGTTCCCGATTCTCGACCCACTTCCGTTGTTTTACCTGTCATATTGATTTTTTGCAGACAAATATCTAAACAGTTTGTCGTTAATTGGCCGAGGTAGCAACATGACTGATTTTATTATTAGATTTTATCACAGGCATATGTCTGCTGATCATAAAGGGCAGTAGAGAAAAGAGAAAAGGTATGTTTGAGGTAGTTTATCTAAAATGCTCATACAGCACAGTCACAGTAAGGTGCCACAGTTACAGGATCCAAATTGAAAATGAAAAAAAAAAAATGCTAAAAGTCTTGTATCAGTCTGTTTACCAGTCACACTGTTTGGTCAGAGTGTGGCTTCTGTTTACTGTCAAATAAAAACATGCACATTTGGGTGGAGAGCCCTTCATGATGGCTTTGAAAGGAAATGAGGTTTTCTCACATGAGCTCTGAGTACCAGAGCAGTTAAAAGTGGATCATTGGCTGTGGTTTGTAACCTACCACATGTTCATGTTAGCCCTCTGTCCTCTTCATCAGGTTTTTGTCACCACACACTCCACCCTTGTTTTTTTTTTATGGTGACCTTAGGATACTTTTAAAATTATTTTGAAGTGTAAAGATGAGACAATGATGACACAGTCAAGGAGCATGAGCTTTACAATCCACCATGCCTTTTAGGGTCCCCAGCCCATCCATCTGACATATCTGATTGGCACCATGTGAAGATAAACTGGTGTGTTAACCTGCTGAAACATTAGCCCACAGAGCCAAAAACAACATTTTGTTTCAGATGAACTGAGCTCACTGATCTCAAGTCTCGACTTGAACTGGGGGGAAACTGAGACTAAAGATAAAACAGCTTCCTGATTACAGAAAGTTACATGTGGAACTTCTACCTGACGACTGAGTAGCTGCTTATTTCAGCTGAACTCAGCCTCAGCCTCGCGGAAACAGATGTGTTTGTTATATGTCGTTCTCTTTGGGTCTCCACTTTGGATTTTTGACATCCATGCGTTTCAGACACAGACCCAGTGAAGGAGTTGGAGTCGGAGGGTGAGAAGCGTCTGGGAGTGAGGGACAGGAGGAGAGCGAGGAGGGAGAGACGCTCCACTGGAATTGTTCAGCCGGGTGGAGAGGTAAGCGAGAAGCAGCGTTACATCATCACAAAGATCAGGTAGAAGATTTGTGTGAAACAAGCCAGAGCAGAGCTTTGCTTTATGGCCAGCAGCTGGTTTGAGCAAACGAGTTCACTTATTCTGTCATTTTTGCAGCGGTTTGTGAAAGTTAAGGGAAAGAACAGCCAAACCAGTTCCTCTTTGTTGTGATGAAATAGAATATTTGTTTAGAGAGCCGGCTAGAAGCCATGATGATTAAACAAGGAAGGGGAAACGGTTGATGGGTCAAGAAATAACGTTCTTTAGAAACCATAATCTATGCAGAATGCACTTTCCTGTCTGTGTCCTTTTCATTAGACATGCTAGTGAAAAGTTCTGTCATGCTGTGCAGCTGTAAGAGTGAACCTTTTTGTTTTTCAGAATGAAGATGAGGATGCTCATTCAGATGACTTAGACGTGAAGTGAGTCCTTTAAACCTGGGCCTTATTTTTTGCATATTTTGTAGTCTAAATGGCTGATAGGCACAATAATAATGCTTAAACACCAAAGTCACACAATAACTCAAACCAACTAACCAATCAAGGCAGCGGTAGACCAGTAACTACTGTATTCTGTGTGTTCAAGTAGCTGTTTATGTCAATGCAGTGTTTGAAGAGAGCGATATGACGACAGTTTCTGCTTTAACAAAGAGGATCTTACAGGTCTATCTCTGTAGGGACCGTTTCCATAATGTTTTCAGACGCAGGATAATAATCTGATGAAGATCTTTTTTTGATTGGGCGGAGTTCCTCCAAATGATCATGTTGCTGCTGGACGTCGTCATCCAGGCACCAGAATGTGTAGGAATAGGGCCCAGGTGTACACACTCCAAAGTTCTCCTTTAACTTGTTTCCTCTCTGACGTTATTTCATAATTTATGTTAATTCAAAGTACCTGCTGGCTCACTGTGAAGTAGTCCTCATTTCCAGAGCATGAAGATAGGCTTTTAGTCTTATAAATGCATTGTGTCGGTGTGGAGGATTCTCTGCCAGGGCTGTAAAACTCTCTCTTGTGTCTCTGCAGTGAGAGCCAACTGGGAGACTCATCCGCTGACTACAGAACGGTATACATTCTTCCTGTTCTTTTCACAGAAAAGCTCACACATTCTTAAGAAACACACCTGAGGGCTGTGTGTGACTTATAGCTGAAGTCTTGACAAACCAGGACAGGAATGATGCCCAGCAGGCTCCAGACAAAAATGAACAGGAAGTGTATTGCAGCAACAGCCCCAGTTATGTTGCACTCTGATGTGTGAGGCGTGTGTGTTTCCTCCAGCTCTACTGGGAGGTACTGCATGAGAACCGAGCTCTGAAGGACAAGCTGCAGGAGATGGAGCTGCTGCTCAGTCAAAACAAAGTGGAGCTTGAGCGACTCCGACAGGTTCGTCTGGTTTGCTGCTGCATCCGAACTTTAAGAGTGTGTGTGTGTGTGTGTGTGTGTGTAAGACCGAATGAACAGGGGATGCTATCAGGGCACTGACGTTTGCTGGAGTCAGCCGTAACAAGGAAAGTGTGTGAATGTGGACAGCAGCACAAATAAATGGTCATTTTTTAATCTTATTTAAGGGCAGCTGCAGGTTTCTAAACCGGGACTTTTTTGTTATAACTTGTGAAGTATACACACGTATTCAGTGTCTTCAGTGACTGCAGCAGTTGTGTATCTCTTCAAGATTCTGTATGAAATGAGTAAGTGAACGCTGTCTCTCTCTGTTGCAGAGTCAAGAGGGCAGCACAGACAGACCGGCCCTGCTGGAGCTGGAGAGATTTGTAAGTCTGCTGTGACTGTGCCATGGATAAATACTAATCTATACACTACATGTAGTTCTAGAGCAGAGTTTGTTTTTTTTTAATAATAAAAAAAGAGCTCCATTTCCTGTTCTTGCAACTGACGCTAGGCGTGTTCCCCTCATGAACTATAAGTGTGGATTTTGTAAGGTGTGTGAAAATATAAAATGAGACAACAGACGACAAAGCGTGAACCCGAGGTGTGAGAAACGTTAGAAGTTGCACACTGACCTAAATAATCACATGGGAAATGTTTGCCGCCTCAGTCTGATTGTGATGTGATGTGAACTTGTTCACAGGAGAAGTTGTCCCTCCAGAGGAAAGCAGTGGAACTGGAGGATGAGCTGAAGGTACAGTCCTCCACTGAGTGGCTAATAAATACGTAGCTCTGAAGCAGATTATGAGACAAACAGGGAGCCAAGGTTATTGTTGACTGGAACTGATCAATTAAACATTCAACTTTAAGGTGAAAGAACACAGTGTCACACAGCAAATGCCCCATTTTTAAACTCTGTGGTATGTTTTTTTTTTTTTGTACATATTTTGGTTTCACAATAACTAGGAGTCCAAAATGTTATGGAATTTGTCCTCGATCTGTTTCTTTGTTAGTGTGTATAACACTAATATTGTATTGGATCTGAAATGACCCTTTAAAACACCAAAGTCACACAGTTACACAAACTGCCAGGAGCCATTGCAGCCCATGCTTAAAAATACCAAAGTCACCCTTTAAAGAATAGGGTGTCATCTGGTAACTAAATTGGTCATTAGATGAGGTGTGCCAAGGTCTGGGTGGCTTATTGTTGAGTAATGTGTTAGACGGATTATTGATACTGCAGTGAGGCATTTTTATCGCAGCAGTAAAACGCTGTATGTGCTGATGTTCTTTTTGTTTCAAAAGAAGAGAAGATAAAAGTAAAACATGAGAGCAAGCTCAGGGGGAACTTGTCGATGTTGTAGAATGGAGGAAGAGCGTGACTGTGGAAAAGCTTAACACACCAATGTCTCATGATGCCCCTGTAGGTTCTGGGGGACCTCAGAGCGGACAACCAGAGGCTCAAAGACGAAAACGCCGCCCTCATCCGAGTCATCAGCAAACTCTCGAGATGAACCCTAACAAACCTAGATAGAGATAAAAAGTATTACATTCTTCTTTTGCCCAGCTCAGAAGACACAAACCAGGATGGGAGATGACAGCATCGAACACCCGCACAGCACATCCAACAGTAACTGGAACGACTTAAAGATTTCAGGGTTATCAGCCTGTGTTTGGGCCTGTGTGTTTTGGCAGATCTACTGTATAACAAGCTGAACTGCACCTCCTGTGGACAGATGGGACGTTCCTATTCACATCCACTTTTATATTCAGTTTTTTTTATTGTTGTATCTTTTTTTTTAACTTGAATATTTTAATGTGCTTTGCTTCTCTGATACTTAGTATGAAATCTTTAAGAGACTTAAAGCCATGCACAGTGTGAACTCAGTCATGTCTTAGATAGCTTTCTTGGTCTCTGAAGGGGTGGACACTTGAATGCCAGTCAGAGGTAGGGGGTAGTTACTAGAGAAAGACAAAAGGAAGACTTAAATGTGCCAAAAACCAGCCCCAGTTTTGCATGTCTTTTGGGGCAAACTCCAAGTGGTCAGTGTTGGTTCTCAGGATGAGTCTTGGGTCAACGCTTTCTGTTTTGGCAGACTGCTGTAACGGTGGACCAAATTTGCATGTCCATTTCTCCCTGCTCTTCTGAATGTATATTTAATATGTATATTTATGTACAGGGGCCATCTGCCCTGACGGCCACGTAAAGGTGGAGTTGTGGTCTCTGTTGTAAAAAGGACGGAGAGGTTTGGGTGCTAACCGTGGACGTCAGGTGCAGCTCATGTTCAGAGGGATTTTTACTGTTTGTTACAAACGTCTAATCTTTAAAGAGGTGTAGGAGAACGCATGCTCTATCTTTAGTACTGTAAGTCAGTTTTGATTTCACTTTGCCATTTTGACTGGATGCTTCTGAAAGCAACGACCTACAAGCTAAGTATTCACCCTGTGACGGACGGCTGTAATTACTCAACAGAGAGGCCAGATGGGTTAACTTCTGAATGTTTACTCCAATTTTAAGGAAAAAACATGCATGTCAAATTGTATTTTGATGCTGTGCCTTTAGACATACATTTCTAAGTAATATTTCTATTTTGGTTTGGTAAGCGTACACTGTTAAGTATAAAATACAGTATGGGCATAACTTATTAAGACTCTATTGTTTCTGTCTGTTTACATCCAACACCTCACAAGACCAGTCAAACTAACAGTGGAACAATATTCTCAGATATTAGCTTATTGCACATATATCATGTTGGTGAAAATGCAGGCTGGTAAGTAATGAGGCTTTCTGTAATACAGTAATACTTTCTGTGTTACCTGTGAAAATGTGTCACTGTTACATGGTCTGTGCTCTAAATAATGTGCACAGATTAGGAGATGCACATTTCACCACATACAGTTCTTTAAACAGAAAGTCTATGGTTTCTTATAAATGTTTGCTACAACACTTATTTAACTCTCCAATACTGATTTCTGATACTGATTAATCCTCTACTGGTCAGGCTCAAGTTAATAATTAGCCAACAGATTCAGATTCTCTATATGGCATTGTACTTCTGTTAAGTTGAGGGACACACAAAGAGATCCTGGTTTTTATTCTCTAATATGGCTCAAGTTGTTGGAAACATTTAATATAATGCAAGACATCTTTTTATGAGACCCTCCGTGTCTTATAAATGGCCACATCTTTCAAACTCCAAACTTGTAGATGTAAAGATGTCTGACATCTTCAGGTCCCTTTGTGTCCCTTTGCACAGTCACACAGTAAAGTGTGAGACCCCTACAGTAGTTCAGGTACAAGCGGTACTACTTAGTCACAAAACACCAGCGTTAGAGGCCAAGTTGAGCAAAATCTTTATTGACCGAGAAGAGCAATCACAAATGATGATAGAATATACAACCCCACCAGCATGCCAGCGTTTTCATAGAAACTGTACAATGTGAAGGAATGTATGGAGCAGGAATACATAGCTATCATTATCCGAACAAACAAAAAAAAAGTTTTACATCCATATGTTCTGGTACAGTACAAGTCGATTTCAATTTAATGTTACTAGTCAGTTGAGTTTTCAAACCCTCCTCCTCCCTCATTAAATACTGAACATGTGTTTGTCTGGTAGTGTCACCTGACCCTTCGTGTCACCGTTCTCTCTCTGAGAGGGTCACTGGGTAAAAAGGCTGAAGGCCTGGTCAGTTTTCTCTCCCCACTACCAGCATCTGTCTGCGGGTGAGACCAGACACCGCCGAGGTCTCCGGGGGCGGCAGCAGCAGACGGTGCCTGGCTCAGCCTCCTCCTGTGCTTTCTGTGCTACTCCTCCTCCACTCGTGGGAGCTCCTGACTGCAGGCTAGAGTTATGGTCTGAAGAGGGGGGCTTTTTTAGGGGGGACGATGTACATTAAGGCAAAGGGAAACGACAAATAAAACAGAACAGGCTATGTTAAAAATGTTGGTTTTTCTCCACATGATCATAGTTGGTGCTAAGGCCTCATGGCTGAAAGGAACAAGAGTGCCGTGCATGATCAGTACTGATTTTGACTTGAACGTCTTTTCTCCAATTCTTAACATTCAGTTGCCTCCAATTACAAGGTTTGTTTACTGTGGAGGGCGTGGGCGTGTGCAGAGCTGGATCTGATGACCTGTATAAACAGTCTCTACTACAACAGGGCTACAGATGGTTATTAGTTGGTAGCGAGAGTAAGCCCTTGATATACAGGCTACCTGATAGCAAGTGCTGCTCGTACACACAAGGCATGCTAAATAGACACTGATAGGCTTAGATATTAGTCAATACATAAGGCAGCTTTTTTTTCACTCCCTTATTCACTTTGGCCCCAGTCCCCATTCAAAGGGGAGCGGGTGAATACATTGAGGGAAGGAGCAGATCTGAATGGATTGTTTTTTCCAAGGCAGGTATTGGTTATTATATCAAAAGACAGCAAGCAAGTAGGCAAGCAAAGGAATGCTGTAGCAAAACAGGGGGGAAGTGCTAGGTGGGGGGGGTTGGGGGGGCAGGTGGATGTGGTGGGGCCTGCTATGAACACAACAGCTGATGTGAATACAGTAACATTACACAACCATTGATACAATTATATAAAAAGGCAAACAAAAGTTGATTGTACAGTTGCTTTTCCACATGTACTTCATACTGAGAGGAAGACACCATTCTGGAGAGGTGGAAGGCGGGGTTAATCTCTTCAAGCAGCAAAAACCTGGGACAACATAAAAAGTGGAGGGCTGGGGGTGAGGAAGCAAGGTGCTGCATGGGGGGGGGGTACAGTGAGTGAGGATGGCAGGTTGGTGAGCAGAGGTGGATTGTGTGCAACCAGTGAAACGTTGGGCAGGCAGGGAGGTAATGGACGGACAGGCAGAAGGGGGAGGGGGGGGCTGCTGCTACTGCTGCTGCTACTGAGAGGTGGGAAGGAAGCCAGGGTGTTAAGACAGCGTGGTGGGAACTAAGGCATGACAGCATGAAATGTACGACAAAGTAAAAACAGAAGGCAGAAATGGTGGACACAGGGCGAGGATTGGGGGGGGGGGGGGGGGGGGGGGCTCTGAGGAACGCACGGGGTGGAGGGTTGGAGGATTTTCATTCCTCTCGCCCTCCAAACACAAAGGCCTCTTTTAGTCTTTCCAGTCTTTCTTGATGTTGAGATTCCACTCCCAGGACAGGTGGTCGTGCTTGTCGTCGTCAGTGAACTTGGATTTGATGACGTAGTTGCCGCGGGCCATCACGCCTTTAGGAGCCTCCTCCATCGTGGTCAGGAAGTCATATTCAGAGGGACGAGGCCCATAGCTGCCCACCATGTAGTCCGATTTATCAACTGTTAACAAAGAAGGGGGGATATGATGGTCAGACACATCTGAGAGGAGGGAGAGGGTCTTTGAATGCTCCTTTAGCCTGAGCTTACAGGTTGAGGACAGATAGTACTTTGCTAGCTGGGCTACTGAAGAATAACATTTAGCATTTCAATCGACGATAAACATTTGCAGGTACATTTTTAAGCTGATCAATATCCTACAACTGACTAGCTCATTAGCCAATGTGCAACATGAGATGTGTCCACCCACAATAACCCACATTAGGGGCACAGGATATCTGTGCGCTGCTGCTTTAAGACCCATAAAAGTTGCTTCAGGTTTTATTACTTGATTTGATTTCAGACAAAGTGTTCACTCACTCTTCATTCCTTTCCTGTATGTCTGCTGCACATACTTCAGACCCGAAACTATCTCCCTGTTCACCTGAGGAGACACAAAGTGTGTTAAAGACAACAACCCATCTTCTTAACTGGGACGACAGGCAAAGTTGGGAAATCCACGTCTTTCATTGTGATATCAGAGAACACATTTTGCATCCACCATTATTCCTAGAGGCATAACGACTTGTGTTCGTTGACCAAAATATCAGGTTTAAAAGCATTACCAGTGTCAAACTGAATCAACTTTGATGCATCAGGACAATCACATTTTCATGATGGCAGTGAATAGCAAGGCCAAATACTATCAGCAGCTCTCACCTTAAAGCTGATCTTTATTTTGTATTCAACTCCCTCCTTCAGAATAAAGGCCTGCCTTTTAAAAGCTTCCAGGTCTCCTGTTACAAACCAAAAGGGGAACAAGCACAGCCATCAACATTCAGTTCATCAGTCACAGTGATGCACATCATGACCGCTGGGAGAATTCAGGACAAATGAACATAATCAACATTGTGTCATGGGAAAAAATACACACCATAATCATCATTAGCAGTTATACTCATGATCCATGTATTTATTACATTAAACGTTAAATAATTCTAGCAGGTGGCCTATGTCCATTTCTTTTGAGCCAATTAGGGAGGAGGATGATGCGAATCATTTCTTCTTAAGGCCGTGATGTGAAACGTTACTGTTGTTCAGGCCTAGCAAAGTGCAGCATTTTGTGAAACATCAATATCCATTTGTCATTTAACTCTGGGTAGAACAGCCATCAAACATAGTTCCCAAAATGCTGGAGTGTCCCTTTAGTGTACCTGCTCATCTTCACATACTCCCACAAAGGATTAACTCCAAACATCAAGCCTGACACTGTGCCTGCCTGCCAAATGCTTTTTACTGTGATACTGAAGAAAACCCAAACGTGATGAATCTCAGTCAAGTTCTGAAGCTGGAGTGTCTTTTTCTATGATTTCTTCAGTTGCAATGGACATCAGAGATAATGATTTCCCCGGAGTGTAGGACATGCTAAGCCTAAAGATATGTGCATCGTATCTGTTCACGCTTTATCAAGTTATTAGTCTGAGGAGAAGTGGGTGCAAATTGCAGCAATCTGACGCTAATTGTTTAACTATTAAGTATTGTTGTTAAACTATGTAGTATTTACAGTTTTAGAAACAGGCTCTTGATTTCAGTCTTAACTTCCAGAATGCTCCTGCTGAGCCAAGCATGTGCTGGCCTCTTTTCCTGGAGATCCTTCTTACATTTCAAGGCAACAATAATCCAACATCATATACGTCTAGCATACAGAAGCTGCACTGATTCCTTTACTGGCAGTGATGTAACTTACTGACTAACTTGAATGACTCATCCTCAGCAGATCTTTACTTTTGCTTCAAAAACTCTCTCAAGATGCATTTAAAAAGTCATCATTGGGAAATTGCTTAAATGGGTTGAAATATATGTTTTTCTATACAACCATGAACATCCCACCTGTTCACACTGAGATGCTACTTACCAGGCACACCTGTACACTCTGTTGGGATGCTTTATAGTGTCTCAGATAGTTTTAATCAGCCCTTTGAAACAATCTACATGGCTACAGGCTACTATGTGATTAGCTTTAAAAAGAACAAATGACCCTTTTCAGCCACAGCAACTTGTCCAGAAGCCCAGAAGCTTCTAGTTGTTCCCTAAGTACTCACTTATTGTGATGTCCCAAGAAGTGCCTGGGAACAGTTTTCACTACTGGACCCTGAGGACAAACAGAGGCCTCCCAGCTTTACTCAGACTACAAACAAGCACTCCTTACTACCATCAATATTAGAGGCTGGAATGACATTTTTAATGTTACTGAGTGTTATTGAGTTGTGTACCGTAGCTGACTTCCTGACCGGCCTGAAACATAGAGCATTAGACAGAGTGGGTGTCCAGAGGCAGAGTCAGCAGGGCGTTACCACTTTGAAAACAGGCCTCTAACCTTTCTGCCGTTTGGATTCTCCTCCTGCAGGTCTCTTTTTCCACGATCAATTCAAACATCACTGTCACGCTTCAGTAACTTTAAGAACGCACATGAGTGTGTTGTTATGTCTCACACGATGAGGTTGCCTTCTATCGATCTAACACACCGGATCTTCCGGGGCCTGAAGGTTAGCACAGATGAAAACATCAATGTGCCAAAAAGCTGTTAAAAAATTCATTCCTGACTTTTAGTTCCTGGGACATGTGGGGGGACAGTGGGTCCAATGAAAAGCACATTTCACCTACGGTACCACTGAGTAGAAAGGCTGTGACTCATCTAGAGAATTTTAGCCTCATGATGGTATAAGAACTTTATTGTGATTTCGGTTGTAAAAGTACAGTTATAACCACAATAAAAGGTAAAAGGGTATAAAGAGATATTCGATAGAAGGCATGCAAGTATAACAACATGAGAGTCAAGAGAGATGTGAGGAAAGGTAGACAGGACAGACTGTTCTGGATGGATTCAAATATAGGCCAGCTGGGCCACGTGTAGCTTCAGTAAAGAGACGAAGGTCATAACCGCTAAATGGTTGCTGGAAAATCAGGAGTACATTTTTAGTCATCAGCCAAACAGAAAAAAAGAATCCAGTCTGTGTATGGCTCGAGGCAATCAGGGAATCCACATTCATTGACACAGATTTAAAGTCCCGCTGACTGATCTGTAAGTACTGTTGGTTGAATCAGTACTGCGGTCAACAGCATTGCTATATTTGACTGGGACAGATATAACTAGGAGAAAGATTCAGAAAGAAACATTTGTGTGTGTGAAGTAACACTATGAAGTGACACTAGATCAAACACGGCTGCTTATGACCCCTTTTAATTTGACCACAACCTGTCAAAACCAGATCTAATCTCTATATCTGCTTCATACACCAGCCCAAACAGGGACTCACCTTGCAGGTCCAGGACCAGGGGGTTTGGAGCAGTTTCACAAATCAGAGACATCCGGGTCACTTGGACATTGGAAACTGTGGGGTCTGAGACAAGAGTGGAAAAAAAAGTTTCTTATTAAACCTCACTGGTTGTGCAGTGTATTCACTTTTAGCTTTTCATGCCATGCAAACTTTTGTTACATTCATATTAACCCTCTGGAGTCCAGGCTGACTGGGGTTCATTTTGCAGGCTCTTTGCATTCATTCTTGCCTTTGTTTTTAAACTGATTTACAAATCCTTAGTCATAATCTTACAAAATATCATTACAGAACAGTTTGAGGTTGTAAAAGGTTGTTTGATCAATTATGTGGCACATACAAACACAGCAAAAATGTAAGTAATAAAACTATAATATAGTCTACAAAATGATTTTATTATTTACTAGTTCCCTTTTAATTGAAACTCTATTCATCCCTGTAAATCACTGAAAATATTAATAACAATCTAAGTTTTAAATATTTCATTCAAAACAAAAGTTGCACTTTCAACTGCTTTTCAGATTGATCTCAATAAAGTTATGTGATAAAGCATGCTCAGTGTATTCACACGTGAATAGACAAATTGCAGAGGGGTAACCACAACACTCATAACATCAGGATGGCGAATAAAGACACCAAAACCATTTGTATGTACAATTCATTTACACGTATGCATTACACAAAACCTGCGTACACACACAGACAACTTAGAGGAAGCTTCAAACATTTACAAGAGGCCTGTGCATGATGGGTGGGCAGTAACAAGCAGCTGTCTAAGTGAGAGGTCTCAGGGGGGCTGAAATCAGGACAGCCTGCTGTAGTTGGGACAGTCTCTGCATTAATTAGACTGAAGTTTTTTTTAATCAGTCCAACTGAAGCAGCCTTTTCTCTTCACTGAGAGACAGAACAATGATACATCAGGACTCCAACATACTAGAAAATACTAGGCTGCCATGAATGCATATATGTTGAATACATACAATTCCTCCTGCAGTTTGATTTAGCACACAAGATCTGAAAATATGGAAAGACAACCAATGTTACACCTGAGCCCCCCCAATATAATCTCTGACACGACCTACATCAAGCTCTGTGGTAGCATTCATCTTTGGTTTTCTGTTTATCCTCAAAACAAATGTTCATTTCATCAAAACATAAATGCCTTGAACAAAACAAGCCTTGAACTACTTTACCTCAAAAACTTCAGTTGCAACTCAGATTTAGGGCTGATGAGGAGAAATGGGTGCAAAATTTCATGTAACCAATCACAACACACGTGAAACCAGAAACAACGTGACGAAGAAGCTGTGATGACTGATCAGCTGTAGCCAATTAATGTTAATTCTGCTAGAATTATGAAAATGTTAGCTGTAGTATGGTTAATAAGCTCTCTTCATCCTCGTGTCTGTACTATTTACAACTGGCAAAATATGGTATTCTGAGAGAAGAAACACCACTTTGTATCACTGGTCTGCTGTTCATAGAAAACTGAACAGATGTGCTTCTCTTTTAATCAATTAAGCAGTCCATACAGGCTGCAGAGACTTATTTGCAGTATTTTGCTCTGAGCACTGCTGTAGGTGACCTACACTCAGTACTGTCCCTGAATGCATCCTGTGGACACATAGACGAGGACTGAAGCTGCAGCTGACCTGCCACTTTCATTGCGTGGACTGTGTAGATTTAGTGTTGGTCTGTGAAGCAAAGCTAGAGTTCAGAACTGTTATCAATGGTAGCATTCACTTCATGCCATCTTCACCTACCTAGGTGAAAAAGGTGTCATCAGAACACTATTGAGAAAATAGATTTTAAAAAGCCAATAAAAAGCTAAATTGCCGTCAGACAAAATCCAGTGGGATCAGAGAGTGCAGAATGCATTTTGCTTCTCCACAGGGACCATGATTGGTCAATACACTAGGACTTCAAACAGAAACCAAAATCCTGTCCCTTGCCTACAGTTTCAGCCATTTGAACTGTAACAACTGTCTATTAAACCACCACCAATTTACACACACACACACACACTTACCATTGTCAGAGTTGCCTGTGCCAAGCAGAGCTTCCTTATATTTGCGTAGACTCTCATCGTCCTTATCCAGCTCATGGATCTCTTTCACTGATTTCTGGGCCGGTGCTTTGTAATTCACCGGCTCCGGCTCCTCGTTTTCGGCGGCGATGGCTGCTAGCTGTTCTGGAGTCACCTCATCCTCAGCCATGTCTGGAGACAGAGAGGGTTCAAGGGGGAGGAAAAACAATGTCAATGGCACATAAAAAGAGAGCAGGTAGGACTGAGGAAAAAAGCGAAGGAGGAATGGGCACTTGTCTCTAGGGGAGGTTGTTAATCACGGGACAAACCGATGAGCACAACAATACTGTAAGTGGGAAATGCTGATACAAAGTGTCCAGCCTGCTGCATTGGTGTGCGACTGTGAGGTTGTGTTGATAGGGTGACAGCAGCGGTACCATAAGCAGCGTTTCTTTATGCTGCTGCTGATGATCTGGCTGCTGTGTGATGTCATCTAAACACATTTCTCTGAAATAACGTCATCACCGACATTTATGAATGATGAGGTGTCGTCATGCTTCATGATATAAGCCCTCTCTCCTGGAGGGTATGGCTCTTCACAGGCCCAGACATTGTTTAGGCCATAGGAAAAAAACGGTGTTCCTTTGACATGAATAAAATGAGCCCACAGGGATGTTTTTGAAAAATATTCACCCATCAAACATTGAGGTCTCTCACTGCCTGTACTTCCTCTGGGCAATAAATTCACCAGTGTCCAACACATGGCTTTAAAAACTCATCTGATGCAGTGTATTTCTTTCTTGGTTTTTTGTTTTTAGTTTAAGTTAAGTTTTTTCTGCATGGAAAACACCATTTTGTGAAGAACAATCTGAAGTACAAGATTACTTTTGTGCACATGAAACACTGGATAAAGAGGCCATACAGTTCATATCTTTTTTTCCACATCATTTTCCTATGGCAGGGTCATCGCTCACTAAGGAGCTTAGTGAAGAAATTCCTATGCTGAAATATAACGAGTAACAATAGCAGGAAGAGCTTTGTTTATGCCAAAAAACTTGACATTCATGTTAAGGCCATCCCACCCACGACACAGACACAACAGGCCTCTGATCCCCCAGTAGGACTCAAGAGATGCAGTGTGAGTTTGTCGTTTGGTTTGGTTTGTGTCCATTCTTTAAAGTTACATTCTGTGCTTCAATCCTCTAAAAAGTGAAGATTTGCTGCTTTTCTTCATTTTAGATAACACTGCACTTAATACCTGTTAGCTGGCCAAAAGAAATTTGATGACAGCACACAAGGCTTTAGTAGATTGTGATGGGCCTTTGAACTATTTCCAAAACCACACAATTCATCAATTAATTAGCAGATTATAGATAGGTAAGGAAAATAATAAATAAATTAATAGAAGGCCTAATGTACACCTATTCTAATAATCCATTAATCTTTAAGCCAATTCTTAAGAAGAAATCCCCATAAAAAGAGACATACTCAAATGTGAGCATATGGACATATTAGGACAAAACATGCATTTCAATGGCCATTTTTTACTGTTTGCTGACAAAACAATTAGCCAGTTAATTGAGTAAACAATTATTAGTTACAGAAATGCATTTAGCTACATAACGAAAGATAGCTGTAAGCTAATTATACCATCATCTCCCAAAACAGTGCTAAGCCAGTTATAATGCTTTACTACCTACCTAAAGCACTTCACACTTTAAAGTGAACCACAGTGCTCAGGAAAGCGTTATTAAGGTGAGTGACAGATTTTTAGGACATGGCAATAGGGCTGCTCAACCAACTGTATATTGCAAATCAAATTTCCATTATTATCTGACATTTCAAATTTGGTACGAGGAGACAAAAATTGCTGTTCGGTAATTCTGTAGCTCTTAAGTATAAATAAAGAAGTTCCGCACACTCTGGCTCCATATGTGTTTCTTTTTTATTAGGGGATGTTTCAGGACACAGACACCGATTTATGGGCCACACCCTTTTATAGCAAAACATCTGATAGTGATTAGACAATTGTGTCTCAACCTCAGGGTGTGGAAAACAATTGAGAGACTTCAGTGAGTAAAACTCCTACATCAGTTGTACAGGAAATCCAGCCAATAAAGTGGCAAATAAAGTGGCAAGAATTGTAATCTTTCATATTACATAAAAAGTATTCCATTCCAATTTTCTGGTTCATTCAAAAAATGTTAAAGATAGATACATTTAGAATAGATTTCTAATAGATATGCAGGAAAAATTAAACCTCAGCTCTAAATGAACATCATAAACAACCTGATCTAAACATTAAATACATAGAGGTACCTTACAGAGACAATTCAAGTCTAAATCTATACTGCAACACTCTTGTCTCTTCTTAAGTCTAATTCCTGTGATCAGTACCTCACTACAACCCTTGGTGTGTGTTACTTTTCCATTACTAAATTATATCTTAAGTAACCATAACTAACACTCACAATGATCCTGTCACCATCTGCAGGCGGTTGCTATTATCCCTACACAAATTCCTCCTTCTGGTTTGAAGTGAGAATCTCTGAACATTCCTCTTTTTTCGGCTTTCTCCTCTGACCTGCCCAAACTAGCAGGCGTCAGAGGAATGTCTGCATGCAGTAAAGGAGGGAACTCTGTCTACTGGGGAGCTTTAGTCTATAGTCATAAACGTGCCTGAACAGGGTGCAAAAGCCGTTTAAAATTGTAACTTTACCTCCTCACCATTCCACCAACATATACATGGATTTTGGCACTTGAAGTAATAACAAGTGACCAATTCAGGACTTGGGAAGCATCTGTAAAATGTGCTTATGCTCAACTTTAAACTGGTTGCACTATTGTTAAATCTTAACCATAATGAGACAATGTAAGATACATTTTTTAATTTGGTTTAGTAGAAGCAAGTTCCCTGGTACTGCCACTGCAGCAAAAGGAGTCCAGACTCTTTTTATTGAACATTCCTTTGATCTCGAGATGCACTCCACTGTTTTGCATAACTAAATTTGATATCCGCAAGAGACAAAATTTGGATCAAGGCTGTTTGCAGTGACAGGAGAGGTGCTGGTGGGGGAGGGGGCTTCAGAGGGAATGCATTATGTAACTGTTGGCATTAAATTCTCTGTCACTGTGGTGAAGAATCAAGAAGTTGCTCTTCCCTTCTGTGAGGTGGAAAAGCTTCCTGAACATATCTGCAGTGGCAGAAGATGGATGGTTGTGAATTATGTATTCTTGGGCATATAGCTTTAAAGTCATTAAATTAAGTTTTGATCATTCTGCCTAACTGACCATCTGTGCCTTGTTTCTACAGTTCAAATGGTTTCAAAGGCACAAGGATTAAGGAGGAGTTTACCTAAAGTAATATAACAGGCCTCAGCATGTGCTGTCATGCAAAACATCAACATTTGGAAATTTCAGGATTGCACTGGAATCCAATGGGACAGGCCCGCCCCATCCAACCAGGAGGGGAAGAAGCAGCCTTCAGCAGGTAAACCTCTGGCTGGACAAGACGGGAAGCTGAAAACTTCAAAGTCACATATACAGAGGAAGCACACACGAGTCTGATTTATTCACTGAAGTTTACCTCTTTTGTTTGGCCTAGGTTCTTCTCAGTAAATCTTTTGAGTATTCAACGATCACAAAATGATGGTCAACAGCACTCTCTATCCCGAGTCTTTCGGTCCCTGCTGGACTGACACCAAGAATAGATGTTAACCAATACGAAATCATAAGGAAAATGAGGACACACAAAGACTACTGCATTCTCCCGCTGTTATTCATGCTTTACTTCCATTTTTCTGGCAAATCAATGTTGCAAATCACAGCTTTTAGAAAATCAGTGTTACTGAATAAAATGTTTCCTTGAAAGAGGTACGTTGGAATGACACAGCTGTGGGCTTTAAAGTTACTGAATTTCGTTAAGTTAGTGTCCACCACAAGTAAAGTGTGTCAGGTCAGTCTGCTGTCAAGAGGCTAACCGCAGCTACCGAAGCATATAACGGGAGCTGGCATGTAATGACTGTGGCAGCTAGCTAACGCTGCCGCTGAAGACCGGCATCTTTCCACGGAGCCGGCTAAGATAACGATACTGATTTGTGCTGGCTGCAAAAGTTAACTAGCCTGAGTGATTTAATTGATTCATGGTCGACAAAGGGGCTCAACTTTTCTTGGCGCCGACCCTCTCACACAAGGGTGGGACTGAGGAGAGAGACAAGTGGCTAGCTGCTGGCTCGCTGGGAACAATTCAGCCCAGCTAACCAGAGCCAGCGGCTAACGTTAGCCTGACAAGTTATCATCAGTGAAAATCAAACCGGTTTCAGCGCGTTGTGCCGGTGACGGCTATTCTACGGTTGTTACTATTCACTGCCCTGGAACCCGGAGAGACTTACCTTTATATTGTATGCTGTGGTTATTTCAGGTGTCTTTGCAGTAAGTGCGTTCGTTGCTCGGCGCTCCGGTGCAAGTATGGCGAACAAGGGAACGGCGCCGCCCCGTGCGTGTCCCGCGCACCACTGTTCCAGGAACGGGTCCGCGCGCACTGCACGTCACTTGCGTGCAGTGCGGCGCGGTGACGCTCGGTGCCGCGCGCTACTGAAAACCTTGTTTCTACCATGGAAATGTAGTTCACAGAGAAAACATGGAGGATTTTTACCTTCTTTTATGCTTCGAATACTTAAATATGGTGCAGGGAATTACAGAGTATGGGACATGTATCGGTTTCTCCTTTTATTCTCACAACCAAAGTGGTCAAACTAGGTGTGGAAAAAAGTGAAATCTCCCTTTTTGCTCTATCAAAAGTAAAATTAAGGTTTAACAAAATTGGAAGAGTTTCCAGCTGCATTAAAGCTTTACCTAAACATCATTTTGGTATTTAACTCCCCTTTATAATGTCTTCCTTTTGCACTTTGCCACAGTGCTCTTAATGCTTTATGTACAGCACTTGTTGAAAAGTGCTGGCTAGTTAAGAGAAAAGTATGGTAACATGCAAGGGATAGACAGGGGGATCTCTTTATTCTCACCATCATGTGACTATTAGGCTGCCACAGCGCTGTACTATGAAGACAGACTAGGGGGTTATCAGTCATGTTGAGCCTAAAGCCGGGCTCTCAGTGTCACAAAGGTGGCTCCCTTTTAACGTGGCTAAAGTATCGTAGTAACTCATGCTGCAAACATTTTGTGCAGAAAGGGAACACACACAGAACCTGAAGCAGAAAGCCTGAGCTTTACCTCTGATAGAGTTTAGTGTTTGTTCATCCAGATCACACAAAGAAAGCCTGGCTATGCTGAACTTACCTCTAGTACAGCCCTCTGGATACTTTACATTGTCTGTAATAAAGATGTTTAACAGGTCAGGTATCTGTTAACAGACTGATGTAGATAACTCCTAGAAGAGAGAGACTGTATGTAGTATTAATGTACAACACAGCCCTCTAACAAAAGAAAAGCTACTAGTCACTTGGTCTGTACGTAACTTTAGGCAGATGATTCTGTGTAACTGACATTACTCTTTTTACTTGCACCAGTGCTTTAGCATCATTTAGCATTTGCCCTCATCACTTGCTATTCAGCAAAACAGCTTTAAAATCAGGCTTATGTTTAGCACACTTTGTTAATGCATATGACGTGTGAATATCTAAATCCGACCTGACTGATACGGTATTCGGAAACACACAGAATAGCAAAAGAGACAACACAACTCTGTTTTCAGTTGGCTGTATTTGGATTTCATTCATCTCTGAAATGCAGATATTGTCACAGTGAAGAGCATTGGCACTTTGAGTCTCTAGAATAGACATGTCCAAATAAACAAGTCAATATAATTATGTACAAAACCCTTTGCAATATGTTCATATGTCAAGTATACAGTACCAAATAACAGAACTATAGCATTGCATTCAAGAGTCAAACCACTGAATCATGTTCACAAAGTTAAAAAAGAAAAAGAATCAAAGAAATGGCCCACACATCTGGAAAAGAGCACAGGAGCTAGTGGCCTACATTGAAAAATTCTCAAAAATTAACTGCCCCAGAAACACTGTTACAAAAACTGAGAAATATTAAAATCAAGGGAACGTGATGGTCCATACAATAAAATGCCCTCAAAAGACAAGTGTAATAAAATCTGATTCATCATATTAAATATCCGGTCAGTCAGGTTTAAAAATAAAAAGATGGGAGCAGCCTCGTCTGAGCACTTCTAACTGGTGTCCATCTGAAACATATGAAAAATAAAAATAAATCAGTATTGATAGTACTGACAGCATAAGCAGAAGACGAAAAATCATTTCATGCAACCCGAGTCCATACCTTGGCATTGTAGGCATCTAACTGGGCATCCAGCTCCTCAGCAGAAAGTTGGGGTCTGTTTCCACTTCCTCTGCCTCTTCCCCGACTTCTGAAACCTCCGCTGCTGCCGCCACCACCTTGCCTCCTTTCGGTCCTTTCAAACCTGGGCTGTCCAAGCCTACTCCGGTCAAACCCTCGGCTTGAAATGCAAAAAGAACAAATGTTTTTACGTTGTTGTTGTCCAACCCCCCCTACCGAAGTAGAGCCACTTCAGTTTAGAAGTATTTGTCTACTGGAGCCTCATAATTCACCATCATCCATCTTCCAAAAGTCAGTAATTTAAATGCTTACCTCTGTGTTGGCGGACTACTCAGTGCATCAGCCGATGAAGTCACTTGCTGGATCTTCATGGGGCGACCTAAAGACATTTTAAAAATTCTAATTTAAACAAGTGAGAGAGCACTTCTCTTAAGTACCCCTGAAGAAACAACAGCCATGGCATTGTAGCATGAGAAGTGAATCCTCACCATCAAGAGGAACACCATTATAGTGCTTCATGGCTTTGAGTGCATCTGCTTTATTTCCAAAGTGAACATCTGCGGTTCCTTTACTGCGACCAGAGCGGTCGTAGTGTATGGATGCCTTCTTTAAATCCCCAAACTCTGAGAACAGCTCCTGGGGAGAGAAAAAAAAAAAAAACACCGACATGAGTCACGTTCACAGCACGTTCATCCTAGTAGATTCATTGGGTTTAACGAAATTACCTTGATGTCTGAGTCAGAGACGCCAAAGTCAAGATTAGAAACTAGCAACTTGCTGCTTCTTTCTGCTCCAGAACTCTGATCTCTGTGTCCATGTCCATCAGCATCCTCCTCAAACATGTCATGCTGCCATTTGTCTGGTAACTCTCTGGGCTGTAAAAGGCAACAAAAGCAAATAGTTATTAAGTTCCATGTGCTTTGGAAAAAAAACTCCCCAATTGGTGGACTGGTGATCAGATAAATATTAATCCAAATTCCAACATTGTGGAGTGATCAACAGGACGACTCTTGAGGAACTTTCGCATCTGAATTCCAGACAATGTCTGGAGAATCATGTTCGGAGTGGCATTTTCACACATGCACAACACAACAGGAGATGGTCCGCTTCAGGCACATTAACCTACTGGAAATACTCTTTTGGCTTAGGCGAAGGGGGGGCGCCTGGATAAAGCGCGTGGAAGGCAGGATGGCCTGTGTGAACGACCCTTCTCCCCCTGATGTTTGTATCATTGTGGTTTTGTAGGTCTGAAAGAGCTGACCACTGTTTCACCTCTATGATCACTGTGGTGTTCTGAAAAAGTCAAATGACTACAATTATTGTAATTTATCCCAAAAAAAACGTTTGAAATGAGGCCAGAAGTATCGTCCAGATTTTCCATAGGATTAGTCCATTAAAAGATGGAGGGGTAATGGCTTCTCTCCAATGACAAAACCTGGTGGTTGAAACCACGAGTGATAGACGCCAGCGACCAGTGGCTGATCTTCCTCACCTGACAAACTTCTCAAAGAACATCTTCACACAGAGCAGCCATCTTGAACAAACATCCATGCAGGCAAAGTCTCACATGGGGACGGGTTTAGCTTCATTAACACGTTGTTTCTGATGGGTGCTGATAACGAGCAGTGGCCCACAGTTGTGTAGACATATGAAGTGATTCAGACGGGTACCATGCTAGCTTCTCCTTTGTCGCTGCTAACAAAGCTAGGTGGGGGAAGTCCGTTAACGTGAATGCTAACCACGGACGATAGGCCACAAAGAACACATGATAAAAAACCTCGCCACGTTACTTTCATTTCTGCTCAATTTCAACTGCTTCTCGTTCATACCCTGGTGTATGGCGTGGCTCTGTTGTTTCTATCACGGTTGAAGTTATTCTGTCGACTCCAGCCCGGCCTCGACGATCCACCGGCCCGACCGGAACTTCCACCCGGCCTGGAAGATACTCCCCCGCGGCCGCTGCCTCCTTTCTTATTCATCTTGATAATGTCGTCCAAAGACATACTCATCTTGTCAGACATCGTGGTGCGTGTGGTTGTAGCTTGTAGCTTACGCCGAAGACGGACAAAAGAACTTTCGGCGTTGAGACGTGGTTGTTTATCTACTGCCTCCGGTGGCGCGGTATTGAAACAGCGGAAATGCGTAATTTGAGGAAGTGGCGACAACACCGAAGTCCCGCCCCCTGTGCTGGTAAACTTTACTGACCAAAATCAGACTGAACAATGCAAACGAGGTAATACTGTCAGAGCAAAGTGAAAGCTTTTTAATTGATTAGTGAAGAACACAATAAAACCTAAACTGTGCAGGAAGTTTGTGATTAATAATTTCTTTTTAATATCTTCACAAGAAACAACATTTGAAGATGATACCATTTGACTGGTAATTTATATGATATATAATCACCGACTAAAAGAAACCATCGCTCTGCAAAATAAAAGAAAAAAACAAGTTGGAATTATATATGGAGATTTCTTTTTTAAAGAAAAAAACAGATTCAGAAAGCAACAATGATGTTTGTCCAAATAATGAATAAATCGAGGTAGTCACCTGGCTAACTTTTACAACTGCATCATATTAATAATTTGTGTTAATTGTAATAATTTGTTTGCAAATTAAGAACGTGCAGCATGTAATTCAAAAAGAAAGTGAACAAACAGTAAACTGAAATATGTAATGTATATATGAAGGAGCTTTTGTTAGCAGTGCATCCGACTGCCTCATTAAACATCATGGTGCCTGCAGCTGTTTGTCATCACAGCCTGATTAGATCTTTCCCCAGGGCCGTCCTGGCGTCACTGACCACTTGATCGCTCATGTCCTTAACTAGAAACAATTTATCTGCAGTTTTGGCCAGGAAATTATCAGCCCACCTAAATCATCTGCCCCCTGAAAAGAGGGCTTAACCAGTCCCAGAACCACAGTGGTGTGTGAGAGTGGCAAAACCTTTAATATTGTACACAAGCTTTCATCTTGTAGATTGGGCTTTAATAATGAGAATGGGATATATGGTGCCAAAAAGGGTTATATGAATATTGGTGAAACATTTTTTTTAAAATATGATTTATCATGTCAACATGGGCCTGCTGTGTCCCATAAGAACCTTTAGGATCCTGTACATTATCTATGCGCCACAATGATACAGTCCATATACAGCACACGGCCTATGAGCCCTTACTGTACCTGTGTGTGTATATATATATGTGTATGTGTATATATATATATATATATATATATATATATATATATATATATATATATATATATATATATATATATAATAATCAATTAAAAAGCTTTATATATATATATATATATATATATATATATATATATATATATATATATATATATATATATATATATATATATATATATATATATATATATATATATATATATTTAGCATAAACTACCCTCAGCCAGGAGTCTGGCCTGTTGTCCTTCGTCGGTACCGTGGTTCTCATCATGTGTGGGTTAGAGAGGATTGTTCGAGTTGTTCGTTCAGATGGGTTCAAAAACAGAGGACAAAATAAGTAAGTAACATGTTCATCTAACTAATAAATATCGGCTAAACAATCTGCTATTCAAATATTTAAAGTATTGGTTTTGTATTTTTTGCTGATGTCAGTTTTTTTTTTTTTTTTTTTTTACTACTTTTAGCTAAGTAGATAGCGTGAAAATGGAGGCTAACGTTACTGAGGAGGCTGACCCTTCTGGGGGCTGTAAGAAGATGTTGAGTTACATATTGGAGAATATATTTCTGGCTTCCAGTCTAGCAGCTGTTGCACTGGGTAAGTAACTAAGTGATAACTAACTGGCTAAAAGTTATCGTTAGTTTCTTTACAATGACGCTACTTTGGTTCGGCAAATATTTGAACTAGTTAGCTAGCTAGTTAGCTAGTTAGCTAGCTCGTAACGGCAAATGTACAAGAGTTAGTCACACTTTGATATAGATACTCTATTCATCCCCTAGGAGAGTTTCATCGTGACTGTATAATAATAATTATCGTTTTAATCACACCAAAATTCATTTACTGTCGTGTTTTGTATGAAATTAAATAAAAGCGCCCATGCTGTTGCCAAGGCAACCACAGCATCCTGACTACGGATATAACTGAATATGGCGCCGGAAAAATCACGTTACTTTGACAGCTCACAAGTGATGTTATGTTATGTAATTTACCAGAAATTCGTACTTAGTAAGGACCCTTTCACGATGTTATAGTGATGAGCATTAACCTTACATTATTGTCATTGTTGCATTACATGTTAGCAGTGATTTAATGTCAGAATCAAAATTCCTTTAATAATCCCCAGGGGGAAATTGCTTTTGTTACACACAGCTCCAAAAGAATAAGAATAAACTTCAAACACAAAAGTAAAAATATAAATATATAAAAGTATGTATAAAAAATTATTATTACAAATTATTACACAGATGTTAAGTAATGTAATGATTGATGTAAGGCTGCCTGTGGGGGCAGAGCGCATTTTAGCTGCTTTACACAGGGTTGGGGACTTCACTCACACAGGTGTGAGTGAACAAAACACCCAAAGTGACGTGTTTCTGATATTAATTGACATTAAATCCTGAGGGTCTATCGTGGAATGATTGTATCTACAGACCAGACTTGGCACACATGATACAGGCACATCAGATTGGCCTCATGAATCGTTTTAAAAGTTCTATTTTTCTGGCTTGTTAGTTAAGTAAGAGCTGGGGATTCAATTGCTGTAGCTCTAGCTATTGTCCTTTAGGGTGAATGAGATCATTCTGATAGATTGGAGGTTGGAGTTATCTATTTTTACAAATGATAATGAATTTGGTTAAGCATGACACAGAAACAGGATCTACGCACTTAAAACGTTGCCAGTTACTATTGTTGTAGTTCAACTTTGTTCGGTGTTTCATGGACACTTCAAAACGTTCTTTGATTCAATAATTCAATTCAATTTTTAAATTCAATTTATTTTGTATAGCCCAATATCACAACAGAGTTGTCTCACAGTGCTTTACAAAGTTCACTGAAATAAACAAGAAGTGTAAGCGAACGAACAATCTAATAAAGAGTCCAGCAGTCGATGAGGCCAATGGATCGGTCTGATGGATCAGTCCGAGGCATCACCTGCCCTTTATGACCCTCCTTCTTCGGGAAGGAAAAACTCAAAAAACCCAGTGGGAAAAGAGAAACCTCCGGGAGCACCACAGTGAAGGAGAGATCCAGCTCCCAAGGACGGACAGGCTGTAGCCTTGGACAGACGCACATCCATTGGCTGATGGAGAACCACATCAGGGGGACCAGGACCAGGATCCGTAGGAACCAGAGAATCACATCAGCAGAACCAGGACCAGGATCCACAGGAACCAGAGAACCACATTAGCGGGACCGGGACCAGGACCCACAGGAACCAGAGAACCACATCAGCAGGGCCAGGACCAGGATCCACAGGATCAACAGGAACCTGAGAGATGAGAAAGCACAGAAAGACTCCGGGGAAGATAGCAAGTTATAGTTAATAGCAGTTAATAATGATTTATTAGTGTTAGAGGAGCCACTAGATATCTGCTCAGATGTAGTCTGAGCCTATTCTATAAAATGAGGTCAGGTATCTTGGACACCATGACTTATTGTGTGTGTAGAATTTGAAAAGTGTCTTTTTTTGGCGCCATCCACTGGTATATCAGTATTATCACTGTGGCACACTACCTCAACCTGGATCTGTTTTTTGATGTGTTCTATGATTTTCCACTATACGATTCATGGTTGGCCGAAAAGAATGAATCTCTTTTTGTGAAAAAGCTGTTTTAACATTGTTTTACCTCTCTCCCATTATTATTCTGAGTATCTTAAACCACTTTCTGTGCTTAATTTCTAAAATGTTTTTTATTGTGTCATAGGTGTTGGCCTTGGCTTCATTATCAAGATCTATGTCCATTTGTCCGAGTTGGACCAAATCTACCTCAGCTTTCCAGGAGAAATACTCATGCAGATGCTTCAGATGGTGACTGTTCCTCTCATTGTTACAAGTGTGATAACAGGTAAGGCACTGTACTATTTCTCACACTGTTAACTGTTACATTAGGTACTGTGTGTTATAACCATAGCATTTAGAAGGAGCAAACTGGTAGTTTGACAAGTTTATTAAACCAAAATTAAAAGTGAATCCTTCCGTCTGTGTAACTCAAGCCACTGGGGCCTAAACTCACAATTACATAATAATGGTAAATGATAAAACGTAGAGTAATAGGAGCACAAGCATATAAGAGTCAACAAACTCACTCAGTATTGACATTTACACAGCAATATCTACTTTAACTTTGCTAACATTAGCTACCATAAACTACTGGTCGTACTAGACCAAGTATGACTGGAGCAGCAAAACCTCACAGTGTGTTGAATCGTGCAACTGTATTTTATTGTTCATGAATTCAATTTTCATTTGTAAGAGGAAAGTTCAGATTATTTGAATTCGAGTTGTATGAGGTACTTATTCAATGTCAACGTATAACCTGCAGTATTATGCAGTCAGCACGCACACAGTTTGGCTGCAGTCCCGGCATGCAAGCTAAGTGATGTGCTCTTATGGATGGGGGCAGCAGGAAAATGTGTTTTTGCCACATAGGAAAAGGCCCATCTAAAATAAAAATCAATATCAGCTTAAGTGCATGCTGTATTTAGAATATTTTCACTACTTTACATTGCATCAGAAAACTCACAGACAAAAACGGTAATTTTATTTTACAGAACACTGGAGCTGCTAGTCTCCAGCTGCCTCAATCAACAAACTTAACTAGTTTAGTTGCACAGTTATGTAAACAAAGTAACTGACTGAGACAGCAGTACACCAGCAACTCCTGTGTTCGTCTAGGTAAAATGTTTTTGTAAATGGAGTCTGGTGGCTTAAAAGAGGGCAAAGATGTGTATAATAGCATATAATTGCTTCAGTTCCACAGTCTGACTGCAAGGTAAAGTGGTGAAAATATTCTAAATATAGAGTTAAGTTCACTTAAACTGATTTTGATCTCTTTTTGGTCCTTTTGAGCCTTTTTTAGGAGGCTAGAATATGTTCTCCTCTTGTCGCTGTCCACAGCAATGCATTGCTTATCTTTCATGCTGGGACTCTGACTGGCTTTTCCAAACAGGGCACATGCTGACTGACACCTACTGTAAGTAATACACTGACTATGGATAAGTACCTCATGCAACCCCACTTCAAAAAATGCGAACTATACCTTTTAAATATTTACAAAGCCTGTAACATTGGTTGCAGTCCTCTGTTTCTTCTTCTTCTTCTTCTTGTCCTTCATTGGCACATAGCTACATAATCGCCACCAACTTAAAGCTGGGGTAGGCAGTTTGTTTTAGTGTCACTGGGCCAAAAAATCAATAATAATAACTGCATATTGTAAATGGGGCTGTCTAAGAACCTCAGCGCCTCCCCTTGCTCTGATTTCAGGCTTTAGTATTTCTAGTCTCTGACGGTAGTTTTCGACCAATCCCAGGTCCTTTCAGAGAGAGAGTGAGTGTTCCTGTTGGCATCTCTTCAGATGCCACTGAAATCTGATGGCAGAGAGTTCTACAGAAAACGTTGCTATTCCAGCCTTTGCAACAACCGACTACACTGCAAAGCAACTGAAAAAAGGAAAAGGCTGACACCAAATGCAGTAAATCACAAGTTAATATCAGGGATGCGTTCCCGAGATGGAGAATACTTTGGGATGAAGATGCTAACTTCATTTTCCTGTAACATTAATATCTAAATGTAACTGTAACTTTAGCCATGAATCATATCAAAGGGCTTTACAGGTCCTCATGTTTGCAAAGAAAAGTAATTCTCATAGAACTGCTGCTATTCAGTATAACAGCACTGAGATAACAAACAGGATTTGTTGATGCTGCTAACCACCTGCATGTCTCTGTGCTGCTGGCCTGTGCTCGTCTGTTGGGAGGGGCTCAGGACAGAGGGGGGAGAACTGCAAGAGGAGCGCTGCATTTTTCAAATTCTGTCTTTTTTGCTGTCTTTTCCAGAGAACTGCCTACCCAAGCTGTAACTGAAACCTTTTCTTTGTCAGAAATCAGTCCCAATGAAGACAGTCCACTATGCGCTCTTATTCAGAGTACCTGGAAAACTGTTTCAGGAACTGAAAAACTGTTCCATTTATTGCGTCATATATCGTAGAATATGATCAATTGTATTTCACCCTCACACATTTCTGTGTTCTTGTTTTTTTTATAGGTGTTTCTGGTTTAAGTGTTGAAACTTCCAGAAAAATCGCTGCACGTGCAGTGATATATTTTGTCTCAACCACTCTTATGTCTGTGACCATAGGTAAGAGAGATGTACATTGCTTTATTTGGAAAGGTGCTGCACTGAAATTATGTAATGTTCCAAAACGTCAGGAACCAGTCAGATGGATGAAAGTCTCCCACATTAAAAGCATAGGTCAAATCTTTTGAAGTGGAAGTTGTATCATATTTATCCATTGTCACTGCCTACAATACACTGACTATGGACAAGTACCTCATACAACCACACTTCAAAAACTCTGAACTTTTCCTTTAACAGGTGCATCAAAACTAATTTTTAAAATGAATGATTGTATTGTAATTTAGTCAGGTGATAGGATTTTCAACCGAGCATCAGTAGCAGTAGAGTGAATAGTAAAGATGAAATCTGTAATTTGCTTCCTGCTTCACAGTGATGGCAGATGAGCCACAACATCTGTTCTCACATCCAAATGTTGCAAATGTTACAAAGATATAATGCTGAAAAGGAAAGATCTCAATCATTTACAGTGGGGACAGTATGATGTTCAAACATACCTTACAATCCTACATACAAACCAGATGTGAATGGGAATCTCAGACCTTTGTTATAATTATGCACCAGTTTTGTTGGTTGTTCTTTTTCAGTCCATAGGACTTTGACTGTGTGGATGTGCTCCTGTTATATGTGGAAGGGCTATAGCACACTTGCTGTGTTGGATTGTTTGTTGTAGGGTTAGTATTGGTACTGATGATCAAGCCAGGAGTTGCTTACGCTGTTAGAAAAGATGACCAAGAGGATGAGTCTTTCTCCACCGTCGATGCTTTGTTGGACCTAGTGAGGTGAGAACAAAGTGTTCTGACATCATTTCTGGTTTCTCTGCATATTCAGTTCAGCAAGGTTTTTAAAATGTTGGACAAATCTAACTAGAAGATATAAATCACTCTTATTCCTTTAGAGTCACATCCATTTCAGTTTTTTCTCATGTAGAAATAACGCAGCACAAAGCTTTGCAAACTTCAAGCAAACGTCACATCACAGCTGCTTTTCTTGTGTGTTTGGCAACATCCACAACCTTACTGATAATAATAATACATTTTATTTAAGGGCGCCTTTCATGACACTCAAGGTCACCTTACAAAAATACAAATAAAAAGTGCATTACAACAGGCATAAAAACAGGTGTAAAACAGGCATATACAGGTATAACAGCTTACTGATTTCTGACTTGTGTTTGTTGTTTATAGGAACATGGTCCCACAAAACCTGATTCAAGCTTGCATCCGACAGGCATGTTTTTCATTAAGGCATACTACAGTATATGCTACTCATTTCCTCTTTTTCCGTGTAAGACTCATGATGACATTCATCTTTTTTTTTTTTGCAGTACAAGACTGAGAGGGTGGAGTTTGACATTGAAGAGGAGCAAAATTCTAGCCTGGAAACAGTAAATGATGTTCATTGTCAAGATTATTTTGTGAAGTTTGCATTTGCAGTGATGATCGGTGCTACATGCATGTGCTGTCAGACCTTTATTGTTAACGAGTTTCTGGTGTCGTTACAGAATGCGACAGGCGTGCGACTGGAGGGCCACTACGTTGAAGGAGCCAACACACTGGGCTTGATTGTCTGGTCTTTTATTTTTGGTGTGACCTTCAACAGGATGGGAGAAAAAGGAAAAGTCATTGTAGAGGTCCTTACTGTGCTCAATGAAGCCACAAAACGCGTGGTCCACCTGATACTCTGGTACGGGAGGGCGGGTTGTCACAGTGCTTAGTAGAGCAAAAACATGATGCCAAACATTTGGCGCAATGTCATTCTCATTTCTGTCTGGCCATATTGTGGAATGACACAAACACTGAGGTGAAGAGACATTTAGTATTTTTTAAGGGTCAGGGTAATGCTGCTTCATGTTATTGTTGTTTTTGTAATACAAGCTTGTAGGCGATTCATAAACACTTCAAACATTTCTTAAAAAGAGGAAGGTAGCGGCTTTGATATTAGTTCACTTCTCAGGTGCTAGCTAAAGGTGTGGTAGCAGCATTAATCCTTTGTCATCAGTGGGGCTGGTTGCCACGGTTGTGACATCCATTAGATATTACAGTCATAATGAGTTGTTATGGAAGTATCCCTTTAATAAAACACTACATTTCTTAATTTTACTGATAAGAATAAGCCAAACAAATAAGCATGACTCACATTCATGGTTTAAACAATTAGACAAACACACTGAAAACTGATTTGTTGTTGTCTTTAGCTTAAAAAAGCTTTAAAGTTACAAATGTGTTTGAAAATCCCATTTTTCCTGAAACCCCACTGATAACTACAGGGACAACTCCTCCACACTTTGTGACAAGCTACCACATGATGGCGTTGGTTGTCACAGTGTATAAGATTGTCTTTCATGGTTAATAACTTGCTGTCAAAATGAGTTATAAGAATGAAAAGGATATCCATTTCAACCCAAGACCTTAGTCTTCCCTGTGGTGTAGGAATGTTAAAAGATGTGATGATAATGAAACGCTCAGTCTAGTACAAATATGGGGTCTTTTCTGACTAAACATGGCAGTGTCTTTCACCCTCCTCCTCCTGTTAAATGCTGCATGTGTTCTAAAAGTATTTCAGATAAATGTTTTGGTGTCCTGCCATCTGAATTCGTAATCACATTTGATTTCCTCCATTTTCTGAAGTGCAGGAAACATAACTGGTTTGTTTTGGAATGTTATATTGATAGTATTCAGACGACTGTCTCTATTAACAAAGCCTTCAGTTGTTTTCATTTCATGGTTTTCTTTCCAGGTACTTGCCAGTTGGAGTGGTGTTCATGATTGCAAGCCACGTCATTGAGGTCCATGACTGGGAGACTACCTTCAAACTTTTAAAGTTCATGTTAGTGGTTGTTCTGGGGTATGTTAACTTTCACTGTTTTAGCACTGTTGATGAAGTGGCAGCATGGCTCTACATTTAGCAGCATTTCTGACTTTCTAAGGAACTAGTGAAGCACATTTTGTTTTCTGACAAAATGGTTTACCAGTCTTTAAGTGCAACATTTGTTCTTGATCATTCCTGACTCTAAACAACTATTTGTGATCAGTTACTAAACAAGCAATGAGTCCTACAGAAAAGTACAGACTAGGCCTTACTATGCAACTTTTAAAAGTGCACTGTGTAGGATTTAGGGGGATCTATTGGCAGAAATGGAAAATAATATCCATAATTCTCTTTTCAGTAGTGTATATCACCTGAAATGTTGTGTTTCGTTGCCTAAGAATGAACCCTTTATATCTATATAGGGAGCAGGTCCTCTTCCATGGAGTCACCATTTTTCTACAGCAGTCCAGAATGGCAAAAACTGAGCTTTTCATATTTTTACATTGAAGTAGCAGCTTGAATTTGGTGGCACGAATGCACCGGTTGGAAGACGAAGAAGAAAGAGGAGGAATACCATTTTGTGTTGTGACAAATGGAGGATCATTTACAAGAAAAAGCAAAGGGAACGTGAATACTCATCAGCCACCGTAGCTTCTCTACCTGTGTATTGTATTACAACAGTCCTATCAGATAAAGTCCTTTCAAACTCCTTTCACAAGTTACATAGTCTCGCACTTAGTCTCCCACCCAGCAGCTGCAGCGTGGATGCAAACTTGGTAATTGTATTTGATTTAATCAGTATTAATTGTGCATTCATTGTGTGTTACAGGCTAATAATCCATGGAACGTTAGTTCTCCCACTGGTCTATTTCCTGTGTGCGAGAAGTAACCCCTGTGATGTTGTGAAGGGGGTTTCTCCTGCTTTACTGACTGCACTGCTTATCTCGTCCAGGTAAGATGATGCACCAGAGAATCCCAGAGAGCTTAGAGGTCAATGCAACTGCTCATTTGTACATTCATCATCACAGCAGTCTGAGCCAAGTTATTTTTTGATATGAGTAAATTAAAAGATGCACTGTGTTTCTCCCAGCTCTGCCACACTACCGCTTACTTTCCAATGTTGTGAGGAGCGACTTAAGATCGACAAAAGAGTCACTCGCTTCATGCTGCCCATTGGGACCAACATCAACATGGACGGAACTGCTCTTTACGAGGTGGTTGCAGCAGTTTTCATCGCCCAGCTCAACCATATCCATCTGGACTTGAGCCAACTAATTACCCTATCGTAAGCCACTCTCCCTGTTCTTAAGGAACTCACATCTCAACACAGTCTCATCTAAGCACTAACATTGGTTAAGAATATATAATATGGGACCTCTTAAGAGGAAGAGACTTTAAAAAGGCACAGTCCAGTAGTGGACTTGCAGCATCTGTGTTTGATCTGCAGTGTGACATCAGCCATTTCCAGCATCGGAGCAGCAGGGATCCCAGCCACAGGAGCAGTGACCACTCTCTTTGTTTTGACGGCAGTTGGTTTACCTGCGAAGGAAGCCTCCATTCTGGTGGCTGTAGAGTGGCTCCTGTAAGTTTGATCTTTTGTTCAGAACTAGACATTGATACAAAATGTCCCAAGAATAGATTACTACAGCTACTCTTTTCTATGTGGTACTAATTTTATTGATTACTCAGTCCGTCCTGATTAGATATCCTCCTGATATCTAGTCTCAAACCAGCGATTTACTAAATCCGGTTGCAGCAACTTAAAACTTAAATGTTTTAGCTAATAAAGAATGATAACTTTGGTATTTTTAAACCTGGCCCCTATTTTTACATATTTTGAATTTAAAATGACTGGAAGATTTGGAATTGGTCCAGTAGAACGACAGCCCCGAAACCTGCTGAAATTGCTCAACGTAATCCTAATGGGCTGCGATGAAAGTATGTCCACTAAAAATGCTCTTTTTGCCTCTGACAGGCTCAGATAGTCATTTTAAATGTCTGACAACATTATGTAACCATTATATAGCCTGTGAGATCAGTTTTGCTTAACCGGAAACAGTCGTTTTATTGCTCTCTTCAATGCCACCAGACTCCATTAACATCTTACCTTGCAGAACACAGTAGTTGCTGCTAAATCGCTGCCTCGATCAAATATTGTCTTGGATCCAAACTGAACCATTAAAACAACAAAGTCACACAACCTAATTGATATTATATTATAATTGATAGTTAAGAGAGACCCAACAATTCAAGAATTCAAAATGAAGGATTCAAGAATCCCCGCACGAGGAAGCATCAGGCATTAGGGGACAGTGGTAAGAAAAACTCCCCTTTAACGGGAGGAAAGCTCTAATAGAACCGGGCTCAGATATTTGGGTACAGCTGAGCTAAGAAATAGTTTGTGTGGTGTAACCAATCTTCACATAGTAAACACTCAGGTTTCAATTATGCAAAGTTTGAACATACAAAGAACTGGTGCAACCAGATGCTGATCAGCATGTATCCTCATAGTCTAATGTTGTCTGTGCCTTTCAGAGACCGCTGCAACACTGTCATCAATGTCATGGGAGACTGCATCGGCGTGGCACTTGTTTACCAAGTGTCGAAAAAAGAACTGCAAGAAATGAGGGAGCAAGCACAGGAAATGACGAGGTATCAATGTTTTTTTCATTTGAACATAGAGTTTTTCAATCTGATGCAAATTCCTCCAATACAGCACACCAGGAGCAGGAAACTGCTCCTAAAAAACAAACATGCTGATTTTAGTCACACCTAGTTGTTATTCAGAGATGGGAAACCCTCTGAGCTTTTTTCCAGTTTGTCTCACGCTGCTGATGACCATGTGCTTTACTTGGAAGTAGTGCTGAGGGCCTCACCCCAAGCGATGTCCAACTCCACGTCCGCAACCAGGACTCTGATGACACCCTGTATGCCACGACACACCAGGACATTGATGCAGAGTACACCCAGAGCGAGGACCGGTCCAGCAAGGACATGTGAAGTGGGGACTCAGAATAAACAGGACGAACCTAGTTCCATGGAATCTTTTTGATGAGATATTATTTGAATTGAATTGATGTAACAGATGT
Source organism: Pempheris klunzingeri (assembly GCF_042242105.1). Taxonomy (NCBI): domain Eukaryota; kingdom Metazoa; phylum Chordata; class Actinopteri; order Acropomatiformes; family Pempheridae; genus Pempheris; species Pempheris klunzingeri. Next base: position 26,308,024 of record NC_092014.1, on the reverse strand, counting down.
AGTTATTTAACTAAATTTAATTGATGTAAGTTATTGAAGTAAACTGATGTAATCGAATTGAACTGGATGTATTTCAGTATTTATTGGTAAATGAATATGAAACAAATGGCAGCTTGTATTTTAATACAGGATTGGCAACAACCCCACTGAAATAAAATGATTTTGCAGTGATTGTGATTATTGTAAAATGAGTGAAGTGAGGGAACTGTCAATCTGAAACTATTATTTGAATAGAACTTTAATTAAACTGTAGTATGATCAATCCTAAAATCTGACTGTAGCATTGAGCTCAGCCGACCTGTAAGACAAAACACAGCTGAACCAAAACAACTAGCAAATACACAAGATAAGTTTCTTTTAATTTTTTGTTAACTTAATTTTAGGAAGAAATCTAAAATGTGACATGGGTTTTTTGATCACTCCAAAATGTTGGGAGCCACCAGTTTAATTTTTGACAATGTATTTTATTTGATCAAATGTGTAGAACTGTGATGAAATCAAACAGGAAATTGAAACAATTAAAGAGCTGATAAAATGATTGATATGTGCTCTTTTCTAATAAGAATATTATCTCCCTCTCAGATGTATCTGTAAAAATCGTTGGAGGGCAGTGTTTCGCCTCCCAGCGTTAAAGCCGACCGAAATTGTAGTCGACGAAGAAGAAGGATTTTTTCCCCCGGGTGGCTACAGTGAAACATTAACACACTAACCTTAACTTCAGCCATAATATGATTTCTGGTTTGCAAAGAGACATTATTACGTAACTCTGGATATCTAAAGGAGGCGTCAAACGCTACCCAGTAAGTTGGCTACTAAATGTTGTATATTTAAGAACAACTAGCTGCTAGCTACAGAAGTTATCTGTCAACACTAGCTCATATGCTAATGCTAACGCTAGCTGCTGTGTCTATGTTGTTGCAGTGTGTTCTGCTCTCCATAATACATCCACGGCTCTCTCTTGTCAGACACGGAGGAGGATGAAGGTGAAGATCCGGCAGTGGAACGGAGTGGCCTCGTGGTTGTGGGTGGCTAACGATGAAAACTGTGGGATCTGCAGGATGCCCTTCAATGGCTGCTGCCCAGACTGTGAGTACTAACCAAAGCTAACCGGCGTGATGAACGGGGCATTAGCTGCCTGGCTCTAAGTAGGTAGCCATGAAGTTCAATCCATTTAGCACCACACAACACTATAAGCATGCACACTACAAAAAGAGATGAATATTATTGGTGTAAACCAACATTGTATTTATTAGGGATGGGCCATGAACATTCGCTAGATTATAAAAAATCTAATTGTTTATAAGACTATAGTATATTTAAGTATATTTTACCCTGTCAGGAGCATTAGTGAATAGTACTTATGCTTGAAATGCACACCCCAGATCTAAACAAGGACCTATGGCCCTCCACGTTATCCCAGATCACCTTGTCTGAATCTCCAGGTCATGTCAGCACGTTTCTCCAACAGGAGACAGTCTGTCTGGAGCACAGCTATCACCTGCAACCTTGGTAACCATAGCAACAGAGCTCCACTCCTCATCAGGGGGGTGTCAGCCATCCCAAATAGTCAGGCAGCTAAACTGGGCTCCAGAGACAGCGTTTCCCCGACTTTAAGTCCCACAGGGGTCTTAATCACGGCCCCTGGACCAGAGTGTGAGCCGAGGAGACTGTGTCGAGGCTAAAGGAGATTTCTCTCTCGCCCGATCGAAGCACGTCCACTAGAAGTACTTGTTTTTGCCGCTGACAGGCTCAGATTGTTATTAGAGGTGTCAACATTATGGAAAGGATCCTTACGGATGTCGTTCCCTCCAAAGCCACCAAACTCCACTGACAAAAACATTCATTTTAACTTGAAGAACACGGAAGAATATGAAAACATGAAAAAAAAAATTGCCCAGGTTTAAAAATATTGGAGTTATCCTATCCTTAAACCACAATTGACACTTCTGTAACTAACTCCATGCACCACAACATTTTGGCAGTAATTTAACAGAGCTGCTGACAGAAATGTTTAGCTCTATTCTATATACTGTGTGTGTGTACATATATATATATATATATATATATACACACACACACACACACACACACACACACACACACACACACACACACACATATATATATATATATATATATATATATATATATTTTCTATAACTCCAGCAGCTGTAATGATAGAATAATGAAAGCATAGTAGATGGTAAATGCCCTCACTGGTCATTTCTGGTCAGTTTTGAGTATTGATGGTTAACTTTCTTGCCTTTGAGTTGTTATATTAAACTTGTGTTGCAGGTAAAGTGCCTGGGGATGACTGCCCACTGGTCTGGGGTCAGTGCTCCCACTGTTTCCACATGCACTGCATCTTGAAATGGCTGAACTCGCAGCAGGTCCAGCAGCAGTGCCCCATGTGCCGACAGGAGTGGAAGTTTAAAGAATGAACCCGTGGTGGCGGCCAACTCTTAGACTTGGAGAGAACTGCACCTTTGCAGAGGCCTGGCCATGGACTTCACTTTTATATTGACTGTAAATAACCGTTTTTGTATTTCTACATCTGAAGTAATGTAAAGGACATCTGGAGCCTGGTGCACTCTGTTGATAGGTTTATTATGGGATGAAATAAAAAAATTAAAAAAAAGCATCACATGCACTGTGTGCCTCCTGCCTCATGTTTCATCAGTATGGTTGATTGCCCCCCACCCCAGAAGCCTCTGTGGCAGCAGTTTGAAAGCATATGACCTGAATTTCATTTTGCAGCTGACTGATTCTGACTTTAATCCCTCTTGATGAGATGAAGCAGGTTGTTTTGTGTTTCCAGTAATGAGCCTCAACAGACTTTTAATGAATACTTTCTATCACAGACATATTTCCTTTTGAAATGGAGATTTTTTACAGATTTCATGATTTTGGCCGTTCAGACTACGTTCTGGTATCTTTAAAGCTGCAACGGTTGAGTGTTTTCACGTTCTAAAGTTGAACGTGTTACTTACCATCTAGAAGCTGCAGAGCAACATTAGCATTCATGAGTCAGGAGTTTTGTTTCTGATCTCCTGATGAATGGAAGTCCAACGCTGACCTTCAGCTTCGTTTTGGGCTCCAGCTGAGAAAACTAAAACTGGATTTCTAGCTGCTAAATGAAACACTACATTCATCAGTTAATTGCTAACTGTGTCTGATGTTTTGGCGCCTTTGAGTTTATCGTCATTTTTGTCAGAAACCGCTGTCTGCTCTTAAAAATGAGGTTGAGGGTGTCGTGGGCAGGAGGAAAAATGAGGTGGGCTGATATTTCCCTGTGGGTTTGACCTATTTCACATGACACTTGCTCCTTTGCTCCATTCTTAACAATTGTTTTATTTGTGGAGCTGCTTCTGTTAACCTGCATGGATTTGACAATGCTGAGTTTTGTATCTTAAAGGAACAAACTTTATTTTCAACAGTATAAAAAGTCATATAAACAATCACTAGTGAATCCAGTCAACTAAAAATGAGTAGAAGGCAAGAGTTCAATAAAAAAAAAAGGCATTTGCAAACCTTTTCCAGTAAGGCAGTCAACACAAGCCTGTTTGCTTTTGCTAATTTTAGCTCACAGAGGCACTAATGAGCTGAGCGGCAACAACAGTTTCGAGTTTCACAACATTTCGAAGCCCTCCTAATCCCTGCAACGCCAGCATTGAATCAAATGATTCATTCAGTTCTCTGCAGTATAATTCACAAGATCTGAAGCTCTCACAGGATACAGTAAATGTGGACTGCTGCAGGTCAGAGGCCGGCCCCGACCAGCACAAGTTCACTCCATTCGGGAGGCAGCCGGCTCCTCCAGAGCAGAGGCAGCTCACAGAACCCAGAGGCTGGACTGACTTGGCTTTTTCTGTCCACCCCTGCAGAGCAGTTGGGTGACTGGGCAGTAGGTTTCACACAAGTTTGTGGCTGTTGAAGAAAGATGGTCTCAATCATTGACAGCAAGCCCGAAGAGCTCCAGCAGCTCCTTGTTGTCTGAGTCAATGAGGTCGGCTGGCTTCTCCCCGCAGTCGTTCTCCAGCTCCGGGTCGGCACCCAACGACAGAAGGTAGCTGGAAGAAACACAGCGGAGCCCCGCTTAGTACCAGAAGATCAAATCCTGTTGGTCTGCCACATCAGCAAACTCAACTGCTACTTTGGCACGAGGAAGGTCAGCGGAGTGCTAGAATGCAGCAGATCTCCAGCCTCTCTGAGCTCTGTAGGAGAGCTGTGGAGCCAATGTGATGTCAGCCTCTAAACACTGGCGACATTCTGAGAGAAATGATAAGTCATCAGCAGCAACACCTCGGTTTACCAGCAGTGTAGCTGTAAAGAAATAACACGCTCTCCCTCTTCTTACTCATAGGAAGCCAAACAAAACGCACCCATTCTCTGTTCAGTACACTCAGGAGCTCTGCTTCTACAGCCTTACTCGGTCTGGTGTGACCTGTAGCTTTTGGTTCCTAGATGTTGCTGCTGGTTTTAGCTTTTAACTCTTTTCACAGCCACGTGGCTGCTGGTAACAAAAGGGAATAGTTTTCCTTTGAGTTGAAATGAGCTTTTGCTGTCAGTCACTTTTCATTTGTGTAAAATCAAAAGGGAGATGCTCACCGTGCGATGTGTGGGAAGCCGTCGCTGCAGGCCATGTGCAGCGGGGTCCATCCCTCCTCGTCCCGCTGGTGGAGATCTGCTCCGTGGTGGACCAGCAGCTTCACGCACTCCAGGTTCCCTGACAGGACGGCCTCATGGATGGCAGCCATGCCTTCACGGAGAGGGCAGCGACAAACAGCATAGAGTTATGTTGTGGATGAATAAGCAAGATTTGGAACTGCAGAAGTCTGACTGATTTATTTCATGGGCTCTCACCAGAGTGATAGATGGTGTCCAGGCTGACTCTTCTGGCTCGGATGAAACATCCAATCCTCTCCAGCTCACCCTGTCGTACGCAGTCTTGGAAAATGATATCATTGGGGAAGTGCACGCTGCGGATTGGCTTCAGAGAAGCAGAGCTCTTACAGCCAACCAGGACACCGCAGTCCTGGGTGTAAGCCTCGAGTCCGGACACGGGGCACTGATAGTACTTCATCCTGCTTAGAGTTGGGTTTTTCTTCTTGCAGAAAAAAAAGTCAAATCCTGGCAAAGACTAAGTTGGACTTTGTTCTGAACAGTTGTTCTCCTGCAGAAAGATGAAGCAGTGCCTCTGTGGCTCTTGTGCTGTCCAGTGTCCTCCTGTGTATGATCAGTGGAGCTGTCCCTCTGCAGGCCAGGCCCCCCCCCGGTGCTCTTTATACTCTCCCTTGGGCTATTTTAGGACGCGACACCTCACCTCACAGATCCACTGCGAGTTTAGGAAGATGAGTGGTCCTCTGGTCAATCCCTCCCACTGGCCTGTCACAAGCCTCTGACACAGCTCACATCTCCAGACGGTCTTCTCTGCCAGCTGAGAAGGAGGGGGGAGCCCAGAGGCCTCTAGTAAACACCAGGCTGGATAAAAGTGGTTTACTGCTGGAGTGTGTAGGTGCCAAATGCAGGGGGGCACAGGGGGGGGCGGCGAAGTGCCATTCGTAGGCTAACTGCACTGACATAAACAGTCAAGAAAGGCTGCTGTCTTCATGGTCACATTCTAAATCACTGAGGTGAGACACAGGATGAGTCATGACTGAATAGTTTACATCATCATGTCAGTACTGGCTCCTGTCACATTTATTTAAACAGTACTGTTTAAAGCAGAGACTCTGTTTGGTGATGTTTATCAGACAAAAAACTGTACAGATGTCACCGTAGGCTCCACAGTAATTAGTTCTTAACCACCCAACTTAAAGATTTTTATTCCACAGGTATTTCATGGGCTCCACAGGAGTTTGACTAATCACACCTGCAGCTTTGAGTTGGCTGAGTGAAAAAAAAAACTGCCAAGCATCACTAAACTCACTAATCCAAACTAGCTGCCTGGTTAACTGGGGAAGAGCGGCTGTATTGTCCCACCGCAGCGCCCCCATCCCTGTCCAGACCCACCATGGGACACTGAGCGCTGAGGACCATCCAGAGCAGAGCAGAGCTCACTAATTATTCCCTGTGTGTCGCCTAACGCGCTGCCTGCAGGAAGTGTGCTGCATAATTGAAGCCAGAAAGTAATTTTTCCTCACATTTCAAACTGCAATCACTAATAGGAGGATGTGGTCCTGTTAATAACTCATGTCAGCTCTTTGATAAAGCTCCAGCCCCCCCTCCCCCCCCCAGCAGAATATCTCATATGATATGTGAGAGGGGGCCCTTGCTGTGAACAGAGGAGGCTCCTCATGCTGCTCTGTGTCACCGATGGACTGGTTCTCCTTCAGAGGAGCTGAGGACTCCGGGGACATGGCCCCCTCATTCCAGGGACAGTATACTGTGGGGGTGTGTGTGTGTGTGTGTGTGTGATGCAGAATTAAGACCACGAGCCCTTTTCTTTGTTCGGTGTTTGAGCTCTGAGCTCAGCTTGTATTTGGGGTGTCGTCCCTCCCTCCCTCACTGTGAGCTCCTCTGATCTGATCTCAGCCAAACTTTGACCCTGTGTTTTTGCTATAATTCTGTTTTCATGTCATCGTGGTGCAGAGATGGATGTTTACCTGGAGCCTGATGAGCTTCTCTGGTTTACCTCCTCCACCTGTGTCTCCACTAAAGACCACATGCTGATGTTTACCACGGTCACCATCTTAGTTTAGGGTGTTGACCAATTAGCACTAAACCAATTTACAGCCGAGGATGATGGAGAAATGACACATTTAGCTTTGCAGGTCCATGGATTCACCCAGTGGGCACCAAGAGAGGCCAGACAGCACAGATCAACATGTGATGCTGTGTGTAACCTGAATATCTCTGGGACAGTTTGAGATTGTAATGTACATTTCTGAACATTTCCAACAAATTCTGCAGTAAAATTTGAGTTTAGAACAGTTTTTGATCAATCATCTCCAACCAGTGCTGCAGTCCCAGCAGCACAGTACACATGGAGCTATACTATAGATTCTAAACAGTAATCAAGTGTTTTCCCTTCCTGTCTGGAATAACACAGTTGTCAACCTCAAAAAACTGAAGACAAATGTTTTTAGAATTGTTTTGTTTATTGGCCACCATTTCATGTTTTCCACATCAATTTAGATATGATGGAATGCTTTGTCAAGTTTCCCCACCACTGTACAGCTATCAACCCGTCTCTTTGCTCTACTCAAGCCTCCCCTCCCTGCCAAACACACAGTGCATTCATCCCTCTGTTCATGGACGACCAGAAAATATGAACCAGCCATTCAACTCATCACACAGCAAGTTATACTATGCACACAGCACACACACACTCTCTCTCTCTCTCTGTCACTATCACACACACTCTCACACACACACTCACACACCTGTGGGGTGTTGGGTAGAGCCAAAAGGGATGCAGGAGGTACAGTATGAGTGAGGGGTGGGGCTGTGCAATGGTTCCCTCCCCGCTTCAGGTACAGACACTTCTCAGACCAACCCGACCAGTAAACCGATTCTCCGTCTGCTTCAGTAACCACAACAAATCTCTGAGTAGGCATGAATGCAGTGCAACCTATCAGAACTGGCTCCGAATAACCATCCCAGGTCTGAGAGTGTGTCCAAGGGCCAACTCTGCACCAACAGAGGGCCAACTGGCTACAGCTGGGCACAATGGTACATCATTAAAAATTACAAGTCCTAAGTTAAAAAACAAAAAGTGAAAGCAATTAAATAAAACGGGATTTTCCCCAAAACGTTAACCTTTGTTCCTTTTAGAAAAGAGTCAGCAGCCGAGCTGAAATGAGGAGACTGAACTGAGAAACTATCTGGGAATGAAGAAATGAAAACAAAGTAGACTTCTCCCCCACCAAAAGAAAGAAAACAACTGGTCTAAGCTACAGATGGAGGGGGGGGGGGCACTTTGTTTTAGTGAAGAAATCGCTAAATAAACACATCTATAGGATGGCCCCTTGTCCCCTGAGAGATTAGTACTTACAAAACCATCACACAAAACTCTGGTCCTCTGGATTTCCAGAGGGAAAAGAACATTGCAGCCCCCCCCCCTCCTTACCTACAAATACAGGTTACAACACTCATTTAGCTCACACCCACAATAAACAATGGCAAGGCTGTTTTGAAGAGGAGGGGAGCAAATTCATCAGGGAAAAACAAACACTTTGAAAACTGGATCTCAATGCCGTTTTTACATTTGGTTTAAAATATACAAGGCAAACAGCTGATGTGGAGCTTTGCAGAGAAGGCATTGAGGTCTCCCACAGAGGTGGTGCGCTGTTCCACAGAGTCCCCCCAGGTGGGACAAGATCAGTCTGACCAGAAGTTGCAAGGTTGGAGATGTGGCTGGCAAAAAGGCCCTGCCACGCCACTGATGGACTGACAGACTGACTGACTGACTGACTGACTGGCTAACAGGCCGGCTGACTGACTGAGAGGCAGTTAAAGGGGAAGTAATAATGTTCACAGGACAGGGAAGGTCCACAAGGAAGTGAAGGTGGTGATGGTGACTGGTTGGAAGGTGTGGGGCGGGACTCGTCTCCTCTCTCTCTCTCTCTCTCTCTCTCTCTCTCTCTCCCGTTCTCTCCTCTGCCAGCTCCTACAACTCGTCATGTCCGTCGTCCTCACCGTCGGAGTCGGAGTCCTGTCCTTCGTCCACATCATCCAAATCCTGGAGAGCAGAGGAGGAGCTTGTTGGTTAAGACAGAATCTGGCTACGGTCTAGCTCATAGTGAACGCCTCAAAGTAGAGCCTCGACAAGCTCTCTCACACACACAGCTCCATGTCCAACTGCATTACTAGGTTTTCATGATGGCAGTCTCACGCCATCATTAAGGTTGCTGCAGCCTGTTTTAGCCGATGACGTGGTTTAGGACGCGATGATGAAATACATTGCGATTTGCTGAAATATATGTGGGGAAGGAAAAACGCCTTATAGGATGTGCTCTTAGCCCCCTTGGCCTGCTTACTCAAAAAATGTCAGCAAAAGAAAACAAGAGCGCTGGGAGGGAAAGGGCGACAGTGGGGTGCTTTGTACAGCTTGCTGTAGTTCCCTACGAAGGCCGATCGAGGGAGGGTTTCTTTTTTTAAAAAGGGACCGACAAAATAGAACATAAAATATGTATAGAAATGTACATTCATAAATCTGCATTCGTTTACTGATCAATTATGTGCCCAGTATTAGAGTTTGCATACTTGTGTATTATATCAACATTAAAGAAGGAAAACAACCGAATCTAAAAGTGATTCGCTGTACGCACCTTTAATAAATCACCAATAATGGCTGCTAGGCCAGAGACACTGATCTACCCATCCAGAGGACCAGTGGGGAAATAATGCTACTTTGAACCCTGCATGATGTGACATCTGTCGTGACTGTTGCACAGCCATTCCTTCATCTCTAGTCTAGAGGACAGGCGGGGTGAGAAGATTTGAGAGATGCAGGAAAGGCTTAATGTTTAACGCACGTGCCGTTTTCATCTGCGGGCTCCAGTGAAGAGCTGTGACAGCTGCAGATGGCCTCAGTAAACAGCACCAACATGGGCTGCAATTAGACTTCTGAGAAGGGGGCGTGGTGGCAATAGTGGAGTGGAAAAGTGCAAGTAAAGAGGAATCCCCCCCCCGCCATGACAGAGCAGGATATAGTGGATCACTATCAGTTTTTGCACCTTGAGTACATTTAGGAAAGCTGCCGTTTTACTTTCATACTTCCTACATATGACACGGACATCTTTCTTAGATTGGCCACTCAATCCTTAGACCTGGTAATACTCGCTTTTGGTTCAGTTATGTCACCCCCCCCCCACACACACACACACACCTCAAAACGAAAGCCAAGTGGGTCAGTTCTAAGGTTACGGCCCAATATCCTGTGGATCCATTTCAGGTTGCTTCAGATGTGACACAAAACAGGCCCCCCGATAAGCTCTGGGGTGTCGGTGAGCGACGTGTGCACCTGAATTTGATGTCTTCACTACATTCATATATTGTCAAGCAGATTCTCTCATCAACAGCTTGTTCTCATGAGTTCAGCTTCCTTATCCATTTAAAATGACTTCATTTTGTGTTTCCATATTTTCCTTCTGTCTTCACTATTCTGTTCGGCTTCACCTCACTGCCTTTTATTTTACTTAGTTTCCTCATGACTCCAAAGCTACATGCACAGTTTAAATAAGCACTTACATTTCACATTTACACTGGATATTAGGAACTGTACTGCTTCCTATAAAGCGTGGTAATGCATCCCTCTGTTGAGATGATCTCACCTCTGCGTCCAGGTCGTCCTCGTCATCTCCCGCGGGGGCGCCACCCTCCTTACCGCCGCTCTCCAGGAACTTGGTGAAGCCTTCCAGTGTTCGCTCCCCATTGTAATCAATCACCTGTTGATCAGATATTTCTGATAAATGGCCAAGCTTGTGTCTGCAAAATAAGTCTATAAAATGCAAGTGTGAACGCACGTGTTTGCAAAAACTAATATATTACGGAGCCAAGAGCAGCCAGAAAATGTTGGCACAATGTCTTGTGCCAGCAAATTAACTAGAGGTGATCTATGAGCAGTGCCACAGCAACAAGCCTGTCGGATGACTGCTAAAATAAGGCTGCAGGTGAGAAGGACAACCAAAGGGCATCTGTAACAGAACCAGTTTAATATCTAGTTATTTAGTCTGGCCATGGTGACCTGCCCCACAGCCCCTCACGCTGAAGCTACAGCTCCATCCAGTCTTAGCCTTCTCCTGGGTTTACTGCATGCTTCATCTAAGTAGGCTCATGGGCTAATCCCTAGACATACTATGGGATGGCTCCAGTATACAGTATACCCCACATTTAAGGCTGGCACGTGAAGGGCTGGCCAATAAAAGAGCACTAAGGACGGAAGCAGGTGCAGGCTGAGTCTCGCTGTGAGTGAAGTCATCCAGCAGGAATCCATAAGATTCATAAGACACCAACATAATGGTGCAGAAACATGGTGGGCCAGCAAGCTCAGGTTTCTGCACATGGTTAACGCTGCTAAATCAAGAGGCACCGAGTATACCTGGGAGGCCAATATGGCAATGGTTTGGGATCCAAATAACCATCCAGATCACTACAACTCACAACTGCAAAGGCATGTAATGAAAAAGAGGGCAACCCATCTATTACGGGAGGATGAGAGGTGATGGCAGTCAAGTCGTTATCTCGGTCTGCTTATACGTCAAATGTAACAGAGAATGTCTGGAAGGTTATGAACACTCACCTTGCGCTCATCTCCTGCAGGGAAGAACTTAAGAGTGGGGAAGCTGTGGACTTTGACTGCCTCAATCTCATTGGCTGTGGAGTCCATCTTAGCCACGATGGTGTCGGAGCTGTCCATATACTTCTCCCCCAGCTTCTCCCAGATGGGAGACAGCTGTTTGCAGTGTCCACACCATGGTGCATCTGGAATAAAAGGAGTTGTAATCATTAGACAAAATATCCAATACACTTTAAATGGCTTTAGCTCATTATGATTTTGACCAGTAAACACATTTTAGAGCAGCATCGTGTCAGACACTTTCATCCAGTCAAGTCAAGCTTGGGCCAATACAGACAGCTCTGTACATCACAATGAAATGTATAGCTAGAAGCAGGCAAATGCACGGACGACGTCAGTCTCGTGCCCTAGCACCCCCCTCACCCGGCAGGGGATACGGGCCTTCCCCGCTGTGCATGACTGGCCAATAAGCTGTATATAAGAGCCAGCCATGGAAAATTCCTCCAAAAATAGTGCAGAGGTTATATTTAAGCAGATCTTTTCAACATCGGTGTCTAGTAACAAACTAATCTAGAAACTAAACTAATTTGCAGACACTGGGCTGAGAGAAATTAAGACATCAAACACAAGGAGACTCTTACAGAATTCCACAAAGACGTTCTTAGAAGGATCAAAGGCGACCTCCTCAAAGTTTTTGCCGACCAAGACCCTGACAGGGGTTTTGTCCCAGTCCTCTGGGATGTCCTGACTCATGAGGTGGGGCTATGAGAGAACAAAGTGAATATAGATAATGTTCAATAAAACCTATACATTTCAATAATTGTCATTTAACTAAACAAACCAGGTTCAAGTACATAGCTAGGTACTAACAGGAGTATTCATAGCAGGATTAGGGAATCAACTGCTTGTGGCTGTTTAATGTTGAGTTACTAGTGCAATCAAGTACATCTATCGCATACATGTGGTGTCATGACCAACTGCTCCCCCCTCTCGCTCACCTTGAGTTTGCCCTCAGCGAACAGTGTGCAGAACGCGATGATGCTCTCTGCTGTGATATCATTGGTCTCGGGCTTGTACTTGGTCATCTCATCCTCCAGTGTGATGAGGCGGATGGCGGGACACTCCTCTTTTTTCAGGCCAAAGAACTCCAGGATGCGCTGGTTGTCGTCCACATCACTGTCGATGAAAATGAACAGGATCTGGAAAGGGGAGACACAAGAGGTTATCGTTTGCCAGCCTTTGAAATACCTTGAGCTGTTACGATAGTCAGTGGTTTTCAGCCAGTTCACCTACCCGACCCTTGAATCCCTCTGCAGCTTTCTTAAACTCGTCCATTTTGGCCTGGAAGTCTGAAGCAGCTTTGGGAAGAAACATGAGAATGTGGGACTTGATATCTCCACCGAAGATTTTAGGGGCAGTCTGCAGAAAACAGAAATATACAAGTTTGACATGTGGGGATCACACACAGACATGGTACGGTTTATTGTTGTGGACGGTAGTGTGAAAAGAGGCCCCGCTCATTACCTGCTCAGTGAACTCAATGACCAGAGGCAGCTGGTTGGCCTTGACAAAAGCCAGGAGTTTTTCTTTGGTCAGTTCTCCATCAAAGGTATTGCGACCTTCATCAAACTGTGAAGGAAACATGGAAACACTTACATACAAATAATATCCACCCATCTAGTCTGCCTGTGAACACTAAAGATAGATTTACCAGATAAACTACTTTAAAGTCCCCTGGTAACCCCCAGCAGTCCTAATGTGCTTTTATTAAGTGTTAAGAATAGCAGTGGTACAGTTGTGCCAAGCAGCCCTTACCGGCACACAATGGGGAAAAGGCCACTTGGGCAGTGGCATGCTGCCAGCCATGTGGCCACTGACTGAGACTTAAGCCGCACACCCTCATAGCAACAAACAAGTGAAAGACCCCAGCTGTTTATTAAGACCGAGCCCTTGCTTGGGCTGGGTTTGTCCAACTGTGGGCAATGAGCCCACATGTCAGTGGTGTTTGTATCTGGGTAAAGTTACCAACATGGATCAAAGGCCACACTGTGGCAGTGTGAGGACTGACTTATGGGCGATCTTCTTTCATTCTGGCACACAGCACATCGCTCCAAGGATCAACTTATTTAAAGTTGGTTGTTTCTTGCTGAAGCAACTGGTGCTGCATGAAAATCATTTCATTTCTGATCTACTGCAAACTAAAAATGTTAAAAACAATGATGCCCATTGCTAGGGATTAGAGCAAAAATGATATAAGGGAATGACTTCAACTGAATAAAATGATATAAACAACTGTCTGTCTGCCATTTGGTGCTGAGCAGAGCTTTTATACTGGAATAAACTGCCTGCCCCAGTCAACAATTATCATACAACAGTGGTGAGTGAACCAAAACAGCACAAGCTGTAAAACTAAAGTTTAAAATGTAAAAGCTGAAGCAGAACAGCTAAACAAATGAATTGAAACTCACTATGAAGCTCAGGGCCTTTAGCATTGTGGGATGAGAGAATATTTGCTGTTGTGAACAAGTTAAATGACTCAAACCCTCTCACAGTACTTTGACTAATCTACAGGCCGTCTGAGATATGGTTTTGCTGATAAGCTACATGACCTTTGACCTATTCTGCGAGGGATGACTGGTCAATAACTGTGGTACAAGACAAGCATCATATAGGTTGCTAGAAACTTCAATGACCTAAACCCCTTGGGGTGAAGGACACATTGCTTGTTTGGGATAAACAGACAGCACACAGCTACTTGAAAGACCACCACCACCTAAAACAGCTCTTAACCATCCATCACCAGTAGCTCTACATGCTGAGGTCATTCACTGAGCAACAGGCCCAAAGGCAGGCGCATATCTAAGAGAGCACCTCAGATGAGCCGAGATTAGCAACAGACAGTGGATACTGTGAGGTCGACGGCGTCACGTTACTAAGGTGTAGATCGAAAACGCCAGGGTTTCACAAGCTGACACCAGGTCACCAATAACCTGTTTACAATATGTTGAACACACCTGGGGCAGTGAGTAAACACTATTATGAAATGTGCATCTTGCATCCTGTCACCAAAGTTAAATATACATTGATGTAATATTTGTGCAGTTAGTTTTAAGCTGTGTGCAAATAATGGGTCACTGATAAATATCACTTATTTTTGAACAGTGAAGAACTAAAGTTCAGAATGTGAAGTCACCTTCTTGAAGAGGACAACGCCATCCTTTGACACCTCAAACTTGGAGTAAACAGCGTCGTCGGAGGTCATGGCGAAGGGAATGTCATCTATGGCTTCAGCTGCTTTTTCAAAGGCCTTGGCACTGGCGGAGTCAGCATCCTACAAACACACGAGAACTAAATAAACTGAAGATACACAGCACTGTGAAAGTGATCCTCAATGATTAAAACTTACTTTTAACCATTTAGACTGTACTGCAGTGCTTTAGCTACTTTGACAACAAAATATAACAACAATAGCAGGAATTAAAGCAAGAACATATTTGTCAGCCTGAAATGTTGTCCAATAGGAAATGTGTACGATGTATTGAATTAAGTTATTAGTTGAATTTAAAACTGTGCTGTCTGAAATCAGGTATGGTGCCTGAGAACTTTCTAAGCACTAATAATGAAGATACTGAACAGCTCAAAACATATTAAAAGTATCATGGTGAGTGCATTACATGAAAGGATAACCTGGGTATTTTTTCTTCTTTAAAAAAAAAAAAAAAACACTGGTAGGTACAAGAAGTTTTGTAATTTGTCCAACTAAAAAAGTGCTTGTTTTTTTGCCACCGTCAGGCAAAGATTGTTATTCTTAGTGTCTGACAACATCATGGAAAGGATCATTACAGAGATGGATCTGTTTGATCCCTTTTATTTCACCAGAAACAGCTATTAAATTGCTCTCTTCAAAGCCAGACACTGCCAAAAACAGTAGTTTTAGTATTCTTCACAGAAGTGTGGCTGTTCTACAGCTACTCAGTTGTTTGGTGTTTTTTGGTGTCAAGTATGCAAATTAACAGTCCCACAAGATCTCTCTTTGTCAACACCAGCACCTTTAGTGGACGTACTTTGAGCTGAGGGGATCTGCTATACCAATTCCAAAACTTTTTGTACCCGCTAGTCATTTAGACACCAAAATAGATGAAAAACTTCCTGGTGTAAATCTCTAACTATGCAAGAATCTCAAAAGGTGTGTATTCAATATAAACAAAGGGAAGGAGCAAAAAATATTACAAATCACTTTTATTGATAGATTATTCTTTCCAGACCATGAGATCAGAATCATACCTTAAAGAATCCGATGACCGCCACCTCATTGTCAGCGATCATAGATTCTGTCTCAGCGACGCTGGCCAGGGGGGTGACAGCTGGGCCTGTGCGCTTCTTCAGCCAGCTGACGATGTCATCTGCTTGCCTGCCAGCTGCAAAACAACAAAACACAATGACTCAAATACTTCGGTTTGCACAGACATGGGGTCAAATGTTTCGCTTCAATTGTTTTAATTGCATGGCATCTACTGTGGTCAAACTGACTGTGGAGCCACAGAGACACCCTTCATACATCATCTGACGTGAAAGTTTGTGAAAAAGTGAGTACGTCGGCAGCAGAAACAGAACACTTCTGCATTTCTGGAACCTTTGGCTAACAGTTATTACAACTTCGGATGCAGCTCATTTCTTTTGACTTTCAAATCCAAGCATCATGTGGTATAATATTAATTTGGAATACTAAAATAGAAATTATGTCAACTTTGTAAGGCTGAAAAACACTGCTGCAATTAAAGTGGACTAGACCTGGCTGTCAGACTGAACCAGTGATGCAACATGGTGGCAATTTCAGTGAGAAACACATGTTGATGAAGGGATACAGCACATAGTCATGGTGCAGTACTGTGTGCTTCAGGCACTGCATGGGAGACAGGAAGCTCGACTCAAGACAAGAGATCCCACTCCAAGTCAAATGTAAAATTCTATGACTTTTCCATGACATCATTTTAATACACTTTAGACTATGGAACCAACCATGTACCTACACCACCTGCTATCACTGATAACTTTCCTCAGTTAAGTTAAATCAGACAGTGCATGTCCTCAAGGGACTCAGTTGGCACACTCTCACGAAAGGCTTCCTCCCCCTTATTTGATAGATCTATAACTGCACACACTTTACATTTTGCTTTTCTGATGTCTCCTTATGACCCCCAGTCCTTGAAGTCATCATTTTGTAACCAAAGCTCCTGAAATTAACACTTAGTAATGTGTTTGGCCACGTCGCCTCAGTTTTTCATTGATTCCACGGTCAGCAGATGTCTAAGAATAGACCAGGAGCTAAGGAGGAGAAATGGGTGCTGAAATGTCATGCAACCATTACCAATAAGAACGCACATGAAACCACGCACGACCTAGAGAGGAAAAAGGCTAATGTTACCGACAAAAAAAAAAAGGTTTAGTGAATGTACATTTTTATTTTTCAAATAAGAAACAAATCTCCGATTCTCCACCACTTGCCTGACAATTTCTTTAAATTACCTGACTTTCACTGGCTGAATTAGACTTTTTTTACTCCCATGACCAGTGGTCACCCTGCAAGTCAGAGTACTCATTTCCACACGCACAAAAAAAAAAAAAAAAAAAGACTCCTTCCCAACCTACTCTCCACTCCCCTTCCAAACCAGGCTTGGCCTGGGCTAGCAGCGAAGAGGCGACGTGAAGAACTGCACATACTTCCACTAGCTCAGAGTCAGCATGAGAGGAACGTGCAGAGAAGGCCAAACCCACATTCTGTCTCAGCCTTGTTGCTGAAAGCTGATTGGCTGGCTTACTACTTATGCTGTTGTGCACGTCATACAACCAGGGTGAGGACAGTCAGTAGGGCTTGCCTGTGGTTGCCAGATCGGATTCTTTTCTATGAAGCATTTCATTATATTGTGAAATAAGATTCACTCGCTGAGTTTACTGTGACAGGTATTGCTCAGAGTTGCGTCATTTATGAAAACATTCATTAAAAAGCTGCACTGGGTAGAGAAAAGCCAATGGAGAAAGACAACACCTCTAAAAATGGGCATATGACTCCATTCAAATACAGACAGTTATATGATGTAATTTAGGATGTAATACATGAACAAACAAAAACAAATCAACACCTGTCTGCAATACATACGAGTTAATTTCCCACCATTATCGCCAGCTTCTATGTGATCCATCTCATACCAGCAAGTGTGTGCGAATAAAAATGACAGTAATGCTCACCAGAGTACTCTTTCGGTGATTCCTTCTCTCCACCCTTGAAGAACTTGATGGTGGGGTATCCCCGGACGCCATACTCTTGGGCTAGTTCAGTCTCCTCTGTGGCGTCCACCTTACCCAGGCGGACATCTGAACCCTCTGCCTTCAGCATGCCAGCAGCCTTGGCGTACTCTGGAGCCAGGGCCTTGCAGTGGCCGCACCATGGGGCATCTGCAGGAGTGTCAGGAGAAAATTTAGCAGGGCACGTGCAGGGGTTGGCATTGTTGCTGACAATAAACCTGCTCTGAGGGGGTCGACAGGTTTTACAGCAAAAAGAAAAATGTTCAGCACGAATAAAAGGCAAACGTATAATAATGCTGGAATCCAAAAGAATGAAAAAATAGCATTTCATTCATCATTTTTCTCGACTAGTTGTATTTAAATATCGTTCCATTTTGAGTTGTTGGGCAGAAAAAACGAGATTTAGGGATGTCAGCTGTGTCAGGATTTGGGAAATTGTGGTTACATGCATTTCATTTTATTTTCTGACATTTTATAAATACAACACACATACTTTTGGTGAAGTTAGTTTGATCGTTTTAAAAAAGGAATAGTTGGAGCTTTAAGAGAACTCCTGTGAGGATAATGAACAGATATCCCAGTGGCCAGAGCAGACTGCAGGGAAAATGCGGGATCATTGAATTTCTAGAGAGGCTTCACGTGTCAAGTTTTATAGTCCAACAGGATACAAACTCCAGGTGAAACAACAGGACCTGCGTTGCATCACCTTACTTATTGACAAAGAAAGAAACTTCCTTGTTCCACGCAGGTCAATATAAAGACACATGAACTTTCGCAAAGTACACGTCAACCTAGCCCCACAGCCAGACTCAGATCCCGCCCAGCTGTGAAATACGTGGGCAAAGGAAGCCTTCCTCCCTCCCATCCTGAGCTCATTGGAGAGTCTTCCCCACGGCACCCTCTCACTGGCCCACGGAGCCGTCACACACGGTGGGAGCAGGTCAACAGCGGGATGGGCCCGCTGGCTACGAAGAAGCGGCTCGGTAGCGGCGGTGGTGGTGTGACATAAAAAGCAGTCCTACCAACAGGGAAATTAATCACTTTCACACAAACACGAGGACCGAATTAAAACACAGCAGCATGAACACTGAAACTTAGGGTATGAAACTACAGCAAGTAATCGAAACCAACCACTTTACTTTTCACAACTACTCTCTCTGCTTCTGGCTACTTGTGGAGTTAAGAAATACCTTCTTACACCGTTTCCACGACGGCAAAACTGCTAATGGAAGCCGGATGACTTCTCAAAATGCCATAAGGGGCGCTGCCATTGGCCACCTAGAACATCCCGGAGCTACTATAGATGCAGCACCGATGTGGCTAAACAAGTTGTGAAAGGATTAGCCGGAGCCTTAGCGAAACACGTCGGGGGGCTGAGTTACTGCGCTGTGTCAAGTGTCCCATCCTCGTCAGAAGCCGTTTACAGTTGGAGGATACTCGGTACCAGCCCGCCCGGTTTAATGGGAAATAGTCTGACAAAGAAAAACACAATGCCCCGTCCATTTTAGCCTCCACGGTGGAACAGCTTGTGGGCAGCTCGGTGAAACAGATACGCGGGTGAATGCAAAATTGAGCACGACACCAGTGAAGTTCTGTTAGCCACCAACAGCAGCGACTTGCCGGAGTGTCAAAGTTTAATGCTAACATTAACACGGGCTCCACGGAGCTAACCGTAGCTAGCCGGGTGAGCCCGCTGAAGACAACCAGCGTTAGCTGGCGACGCTTTGTGGTGATGGCTACTTACAGAATTCAACGAGGATGTTGGGGTGAGCTTTGAGAGCCTCGTCGAAGTTACTTTTCTTCAGTACCAGGACATCTTCTTCCTCAGCGACCTCAGCCCTGCTGGCCACAGCCAGTGTGCAGAGGAGCAAAAACTTCAACATAATTGCCGTCGAGTGTTCTTCCTGACAGAGAAGGGAGAGCTGCAGTCACGCACAGCTGCGGTTCAGCTGGGAATTTGGTCTCAGTTTTGGTCTTTTGCCTTGTTTAAGGTTGGGAGAGTAGCTGGTATTTGTGTGTACCGCTACTAACGTGGCATCGCACGCAGAAACCGGAGGGGTCAGCGGCAGTGCGCATGCGCATTTATGAGGCCGAAAGCAGTTCGTGTTGAAATGTGACTGGACCGCAGCGGGCTGCACCTGGAAGTGAAAGAGCGGCGGTGCCTGCTGCATGCTACACATCAGCCCGAGAGATAACACCGAGCGGGGAACACGATCTCTAAGCTCCCACACCGTTTAAACGGACGTATCTGAGTATATCTGAACATTTTAGTCATCTTAGTTAGCATACATCATCCAGTTTTCTCTTCGATTATCCAAACGGTGAAAAACTGTTCTGGAAGTGAAATATGTCCACCACGTCGTGACTTGGGTATTTACAACCTTTGGTCTAACTCTGGGTTACATACAGGGGCTTTTAGGGTCCTGTGTCTCCCTGTCGGTGCTCACTGCTCCTTGGAAGGCCAAGCTGTGAGCTGTGGGACCAGATGTGCCAGAGGTGTTCCTATAATCCACCACACATCTGTAGGGACACAGGAGGCCCAGCACACAAGACTTAATGTGGGGAGAGTGAAAGTTAATAAAAGGGAACAGGAAAAACCTCATTGTGACCTTACTGCAGTAGATAGTTTTGGTTTTATATGTGTGTTCCTAACATATCTGCCACCAGTAAACTGTCTTCTTGTCTTACTCTGAGGATCGAACAATATAGAACATTGTCCCTGTTACTGTGGATAATCCACAGAACACATGGACAGTGTTTCTATGTGTCTGCTAGGGAGTAGCCTCAGAAATCTCAGAGGCAGATATCTTAAAACCCGGGCAAACAAAACCAAAGCTACATGCGGTTAGATGGGTTTTTGGTCATTTTGGGTGAACTGACCCTTTAAGGAAAACTTGAGGTTGATTTTATTTGAGAGTCACGGCGAACGGCAGACACATTTGAAATATGAGAGGTTACAGAATCCACAGTCAGAAGTCACCATAAAGTCATTACTTCAGCCAGGTCCCACTGACACTCAGCTACATTCTTAAAGTCCTTTAAGATGTGACAAACGTGATGGATATTATATAGGATATTAGATATATTACATATATTAGATATGTTCAGTCTTTACTTTTCATGTGACATTGTCTGCAGTATGACCGTAGTAACCACTGCCTTTAAATGATAGATATCTCATTTGGAATTAAAGTTTGGTCAGACTTCATGCGGTAGGGACATGAAGTAAGAGGCAGGATCAAAAGCTGGTTCAGTTTCCTGGCAACAAGCTCCCCTAGGCAAATTAGTACTCATCCTTAGCTCCTTCAGCTCTGCGTCTCTGACTCTGGTGTAACGTGTGGATAACTTATCAGCTAATGTCATGTTTAACTACAGTCTTTGCACACAAGGTATTCAGGATATGATCCTGCACTCTGGACTGTTGTTTGCTTTGCTTTAACAAGGTTCTGTCAGTATTCCACGGGGGTAATAGTGCTTGCAAAGCAATTAGTTTTTACACTGTAGCACCTTAATGTCTCAGTGCAAGCGTCACATTTTCTTTCCAGCAAGGACTAAAAGACAAATGTCCTTTCCTTCCTCATTACAGTCAAAGCATACGTGTCATGAACCTGGCAGTCCTGAGTCTGAAAAAGCAGCCAGCTCTGTGAGCGGATTGGCTGAATCATTTTGACAGTTTGCCACTCTTGCACTTGGTTTAGCTACATCCTCCAATTTGTGTGAAAGACACCAATACATATCTTCATGCCAAAAAAGAACTTGAATTTAACAAAGTCCAGTTGATATCGTGGATTTAAAACAAATTGTAAAGTTGACATTATAAATGCTATTTCTATCTAATTTTGAAGAATAAATCTGCTAGTCTTCTTTTTCCTGCACTCACAGTACACTCACACCTCTTTTGTTAACACCCGTGAAACAATGCAATCGCTGGCAAAGGGAGAGACTATCTGTTCATTTTATCAAGGGCGATTTTTAAATGCAAATATTGTCCTCGCTAACTGGAGCTCTGCAGATTTCATTTCCTTTTTTATTATTTGTTTAACTTTCATGTAATCAGGCAGGTCAACCCTGTGTGGCCTGTTGTGTGCGACGATGAGAGATGGTAGGAAAGATTCAAATAAAGTGATGCACTTTGCTTTTGCATTTTGGTTCATATAGCAAACATGTTATCAAACGGTTCACTATTCATGCATCCAGACATTTTGAGTCCGATAGTCACTCTCCTTTGAGCTCTGCTTTGGTCTCCATCAGCCCCTCAGAGGAATATCCAGGTCTTTGGCCGCTTGTCGCTGACTTAGTCTGCTGTCGGTCCTGGTTCTGGGTCGGTTGTGTACGACATAATTAGAGCAGTGGAACTGAACCAGACAGTAACATTGTGGGCCAGGAAACCAAAATAATGAGCGGGAAAGTGGTGGACTGAAGAGACAGAAAGAGCCAGAACACAAGCATCCCAATATAATCATATGTCTTGTAGGTTAAATTTTAATGCACAAAGTAGTGTTATGGCTGATTTTAAAAATGAAATTAGATGTAATGGAAATACTGAAGTACCTCAAAATTGTATTCAAATGCAGTACTACTAGTACTACTACTAGTAAATGTCCTTGGTTACCATCCCCCAGTACTCTAGCTATCAATGCCAGAAGAAGTGTGTAAGTGTTGGCAAGTAAAAAGATTGTATGAGTGAAAAACACATCTCTGTGGATTCAAAAGATTTTTCTTTTTTTTGTACTTTTTTCCCCGAGGACGAGCAACAGGAGATTCTGATGTGCACTGAACCAGAAGGAACGGGAAAGCTGGCAAAGAGGAAATTTAATTGCTCACTGACTCAATGACTGCACCAGGAAGTTCAGTAATAAGCAGGATGAATTCAGAGCAGGAGGACAGAATGAAAGATGAGGACACGCTGATGGAAGCACACGGCACTTGAGCTCGTGTTTTGTCTATTTGGACACATTTAGGTCATTAAAGATTAATGGCATTTTAATAAGGATGTTGGCAGAGACAGAGAGAGAGAGAGAAGAGAGAGATGAACATTCATGTTTAAATACATTAAGTCCATGTGCTGTTGTCATGCCAACACAACCACTGCAGGCCGCTGGAGTCAGTGGAGGAAGGGCATTCAATTACAGGGAACTCTGGATATGACGTACGTTTATGATGAACAATGCAGAAACTGATGTCACAGCCAAATTCATTCATCATATACACCATGCTGGAGGATGCTATTAAAACGCATCATTAAAAAGAACATTTAGATGGCAAACAGCGTGTCCTTCCCTTTTGGATGAGTCGTTTTCTGCACTTGTTATATATACTAGTATATCTTAGTACATGGAATCTAGTTTCTGACGGCACATGTTTGTATTTTCAACAACACGCTGAGACAAAATGAGGATATTACTATAGACTGTGTAAGAAAGTATCAGGGGTGTGTTTTCACGAATTAGACATGCATCTGTTCAAGAAGATGCTTTTTAAGAGTCTTCTATAGAGTCATAAGCTGAAGTAGTCAGATCCTTCACTGCAGTAAAAGTACTAATGGCACACAGTGAAAATACTAGTAAAAGTCCTGCAATCAAAGTCTTACCTCGTAGAGGTACGAGTATAATCAGCACAATGTACTTAAAGTAAAAGGACACATACCTAATGTTATATCTAATGTTATAATATATCTAATGGATGAATATTTCTGCTGCCAGTGTATATTGCATATTACTGCTGTAGATGCAGGTTATGCTCATTTTAACTACTTTACATCCTGTTGGGTAGTTTAACCGATAGCAATGCATCATGGTCTATAAGATCATCATATGTTTGTAGCATCACTGCTTTGTGATGATCATTTTCCAGCTGATACAAGAGGTTATGAAGTAGTTTATTTAGCTCAAAAAGCTCATAATGGAACACTTCAGGCTTCAGTTTATCCCATTCACAGTCAACACGTGGAGACACAGACAGACAGATGACCTTCCTGCATACATTACTGCTACATGTCTATGTGCCTCTTCTTTAGACTTTTCTTTATTTGATCCCCCATAGGGGGAAATTCTCATGTTACAGCAGCAACAATAGAACAGGGAGAGTGAAAAGAAGCAATAGTAAAAGAAAAAATAGCAATAGCAAAATAAATATAAATATAAATATATGGCTGTGATGAAATAAATATTTACACTATGGGATATTCTACTCTTTGCTCTATGTTTTCTCAATGGCCTTGCGCAAGTAACGGTGACACGACCACGTTAGCTTCCTCTATTTGTGCCACATCATCATTAGAGTCATCATCACCACCACATTTTCTTTGCTAACAAACTTTTTTCCCATCCGCCATTTTCTTATCCATCTTTACAGTTATGTAGAATGTAGTGTTTTTAAGAGAATACAATTGAATGAAATTGAATTGTAGAATGAAAAATGTAGATAAACAGGAAAAATGAGCCTCTAATACATAGTTGTATGTGATTAAATGAAGGTTTACATCTGTGCTCACAATGATGTAATATTCTGATGTTAGATAGTAGGTTTCAGGTACGGCTATCACAGTCTGGAGTTGTGTTTTTGGCTGGTTTGGATGGTTATTTACCATCCCCTTTCCACCAACTCCTGAGGGAAATATCAGTGTTCACCAGGTAGTCAGTACATTTGTCAGCTGTCAAGCATCTGGTGCTGGTCAGGTAGCTTATGAAGAGTTCCAATAAGCTTTTTGGATGAAAACAGCTGCATCTGCTGTTGGAAACAGCAATGTTGAAAATGCAAATGTGGGCTTGAGAACCAAAACAATGAATTAAAAGACACTAAAGGGCTTTGTAAGAGGTGCAGAACTGGATGATAATTCTCTGTAGGTTCGTCACTGCGACTACACCTTTCACATTACTCATTGTCATTTGGTCCATTGTTTAAAGAGAATTCTATTATTTTCAACCTGGGCCATTTTTAAAAATACATTCT
Source organism: Pempheris klunzingeri (assembly GCF_042242105.1). Taxonomy (NCBI): domain Eukaryota; kingdom Metazoa; phylum Chordata; class Actinopteri; order Acropomatiformes; family Pempheridae; genus Pempheris; species Pempheris klunzingeri. The sequence continues at coordinate 26,283,528 of NC_092014.1, read as the reverse complement.
GGCATTTAAATGGCTGGTAGGTAAAAAAAAAGTTTCTAATTGTATCTAGTAGATAGATATAGATAGATAGAAATACTTTATTGATCCATGTTACAATAGCATAGAAAGTTAAAGTGACCACCATCATGAATACAAACAAATAAATTAAAAATAAAAATGTACAAAATGTTGTAAGTTAAATAAAGTTAGTTTGTGATATTGTGTGTTTCACAAGCATTGTGTTGGATCGGACCGTTGAAACATTAAAGCCACACAAGAACACTAACGACCGGAGTGGCTTTTACGGAGAGCGATAAAACGGCTGTTTCTGGTTAAACAAAAAGGATCTTTCAGATCTATCTCCGAAGGGATCCTTTCCACAATGTCATCACATGCTTGGAATAACAATCTGAGCCTGTCAGTGGCAAAAACAACTTTTGTTGGAAATGCTCGGGACAGGTGCGGTTGCCCTGAAAAAGATTTCATTGCAGCCCATTTCATGGCTACTGGATCAGGCGATAAATTGGACCAATTCCAGACCTTTTTGTTCCTATTAATCATTTTGAACTCAAAATATGTAAACTACAGTCCAGGTTTAAAACACAGAAGTTTTCCTTTAATTTACAAATTTTGACGATTGCATCTTTAATGAAACACACACAGGCCAGATTACATACACCTGCTATATAGGGCAATTCAGTGCTCTGAGTTACAACAAGACGTGAAATTACACCCAACAAATTCAATAAGAAGAAAGAAAGACAGAAAGACATCCTTAGGCCTTAGCAGGGCAGCCTGTCTTTGTGAAACTGTTCTACAGTTAGATTAGTAAAACAAAATTAAAAAGCAAGCTCCTACTGTCACTGAAAGCACAGGAACTTCAGGCATGTGCAGAACGACAAGGAGCTGATGAAACATGCTGCAGTTTAACAGCAACATGAGGATGATTGACAGGACTGATTTTATGAAAGAAGGTGAACTGTACAATATCACTCAAGGACGAGGTGGCCCCAAAATTCACACTGACCAAAACCAGACAACAAATGTCAGAAATGTACCTGGTCAGCCAGTCAGAGACTGTTATCAATGACAGCGAACAATCAAGGGTTAGAATGAACTAAGAAAGAAATAATTCCAGCTGTTGGAGGATAACTTGGTATTGATACCATGGGATTTCTCTGCTGTACGTCACTTGACGTAATCAAGATGGGTCCTGGTTGGCTTTCCACTGTTATCATTTCCTTCAAATAATCTCTTGTATTCATGTAATCCTCGCCTCATCTGCAATGCTACATTCGTGTCACATGACGAGACGAGGTTCTAGCCAACAACCTGCACTGAATTTAGATGTTCTGCCACAAGATGGATCCATGAGCTGCAGACATGAACTATTCGCTGCAGTCTATTATTGGTGCAATGGCGCCCCCTAGTGGTATGTACACTACATTGACTGAAACACCGGCGGGGTGCTGGATTTACTAAACACACTTCATCATACTGAAGATGTAAATCTAGGCAGTTATTAGATTCAGCTATGCAAATTCTCTTCCACGCGTGACACATGTGGGTGGACAGGATGTGCCAGCAGCTCCTCTCATTGACAGGCTGATGGGTTTTCCATCACATGTGTGACACCTGACATGGTTTTTGACACTTCCCACTGTGTGTGTGTGTGTCACAAAGCTGAGAGCTCCATGCTATTGTAATGTGCTGTTTTGGTTTAATCATTTCTCCTCCACCTGCCCCTGTTTATTTTGATTTTGTTATTTCCCACATTTCCCATGATGCCACTCAACATCCACAAAGATTGGATCCAAAATATCAGCATCTGGTCTACTGGGGCTGTAATTATAAGAGTATGTTTTTATAATGGATTTCTCATGTATCATTGTGTCATTGTGAGTGCTCAAACACATGTTCTCTGCACATTCTCATATCCAAAAATACTGACATATTGATATTGTTGCATTTGGGCAATCTATCTCTCCGTGTAACTAATATACACTGTATATTATCCACTGTACATTGTCATACTGTTTCTATTATGCATACAGTCTGCAATATATCAAAGTAATGTCATATATATCTACACTACTCACAAAAAGTTAGGGATATTCGGCTATCAGGTGAAATCGGTGCATTCTAACCTTTCCAGGTGAACTTAATGTGACCTTCTCTAAACCTTTGAATGCACATGTCCAACTGTTCAGTGTCTCAGTACTTTTTGCACAAGTTGCTGTTCTCTAACAAGAAGCTTAACAGCAACATTCACAACAGGTTTGATCCATGAATCCACCAATACATTTCCTGCTTCAGTTAGAATTGGTATTTAAACAGTCCTCCTCATCCTGCTGTTCACATTCTGACATCATGAGACCAAGACGACACCTAACAGTTGATCAGCAGCACCTCAACACTGGAGGCTTCAAACAGGAAGTCCTCAGACGGAGGTGTTCACTGAGCTTAGAGGGTCACAGAGTGTCATCAGGAGGTTGGAACAGTGATACAGAGACTGGAAGAGTCACAGAAAGGAGAGGAGTGGACGTCCTTTGGCCACATCCCAATTTATTGAGACACTGAACATGTTTTGTTGTGGTATACCTACCACTGTTGGTAGATTTTCTTTCAATAAATTGTTTAAGATGAATAAAATGACCATTGCATGCTTCTACTTAAATGCCCTATTTTCATGATATAATATCACTGTAGCATTCACTTTTTACATTTTCCATATATTTCACCTGAAAGTCGAATATCCCTAACTTACTGTGAGTAGTGTATGTAACCTCTGGAAATAGAATCATCCCAATGCAATACACATGCCACGTACTGATGAAACATGTGCCAGAGAGCGCTCATGCTCGCTTGAGTGCCCTTACACACACCAAAGGTATAATATATACCGATGTAATAGTACATCTATCTCTGTTTTTGTTATTTCTGTTGCTTGTGTTACTGTGAGGAACAGTCACTAAAAACGCTGCATCACAGCCCTGCGTGGCACAAGAAACACACACCACCGAACACAGTGAGGATATGTTACAGGCCTTTATTAAGATCGACAAATATTTACAGCTACTTTATGTTTACTGATCAGAAAACTGAGAGTGTACTTTGTAGAGCTGGCAAAAAACGTGTGGATAAGAGATGAAAGTAGAAAAGGAAGCAGAAAACAGAATCACTAATCCACCGGCACCGGCAGGTCCTGGTAGCTGTTGACCTCTGGATGGTGGTGATTGATCTCAGGTTGTTCGCCGCTGAGCTCAGCGTACTCTACTGAACCCTGTAGACACAGAGCACAGTTCACGCCTTATCCTGATCCCCGAACACTGGCTAACAACACAAAGCAGTACAGCACACATGAGTGCTGTTGCTACTAAGAATCTGATATTTAAAACTATCACAAGATGAGGTTAAAAAAAAAAGTGCACTTTTGTGGCTTCCGGTAATATGTTTGCAAAAGAATTGCCCCGGCATGAGTTCAAATTGGATTTGAACCTGTGTTTTCATCCATCTCAATAACTACCTGAGTGTTAATCCTAATTTTACTGGAGCGATAATAACACACCCCCAGAGCATACTTCCCATAATACAAACTTCAAATTGTCGACTGAAATCAGTTTCCTGCAGAAGAGACAAACAAACTGCATAATCTGTCATCAAGAAGATACTGATGAAAGAATCAACCGTTTTTGGATGGTGATGTCACATCCTTAGTTTATTATTTCAAATCCCTCTCTTCAGCTCCTCTAACACCATGTAGGGACAAAGCGTGCAGTGATTAGGCCATGCTGGGGGACAGTGTGCTGCCTGAGATGGGCTTGGAGGTAATTTGACTGAGCCGCAGCGCTGATCTGAGCGGGCGATAGGGAAGGAAGCCCCAGCCCAAATGCCTTTGTTCTTGTCTGGAAACTTTGACGGCTGTTTCCCTTCTGCTCCGGATTATCAGCCTGCGAAGGATCACTACAACCAGGAGGCAGCTAATGCAGGGACACCGGGGCGTTTTTTGTAATTTAGTATACAAGTAACATACATGAGCAATAAACAGTACGTCATAACGAGCCCATTCAGAGTTAGTCTGCAGCAGTTATTATAGTTTTGTTCACATACGGTTTTTATATCTTATTTTTAATGTTTCAGTTATGTTCATGTCACTTTTTGCCCATTGTAATATGAGAGGATTTTTCTGGGGCAGATTTAAGACAGCACTTTGTAAAGGCAGCTGACTCAGTCATGTCAACATCCTAAACTCAGTAAACAGATGCACCACTACCAGGTGTTGCTGGCTGTGTTGACTCATTTGACCTGACAATTCCTGCATATTGTTTCTTATTTTAGTTAGTTTCTGTAAGTAGACATGATTATTCATAGTCATTTTTTTCTAAACTCTATTTTTTGTTTTTGTTTCAATGAACTAAAATCTCACATCTAGTTTTAGATCAATGTTTAGCTTTAGTTCACTACAATGACCTTGTTGTGCACCTATTTTAAATGAATGGGGTTTGTTCTGTATACAGGTGCTGAGTTATAAATACAACAGGGCTTCCTCCATTGACCTAAATCAATCAATCAATCAATCAATCAATGAACCAATCTTTATTTATATAGCGCCAATTCATAACAGCGTTATCTCAAGACTCTTTCCATAAAGAGCAGGTCTAGACCAAACTCTTTAATTAGAGAGAGACCCAATGATTCAGGAATTCAACATTAAGGATTCAAGAATCCCCACATGAGCAGCATCAGATGCATGCAATGCATTACATATCTCATAATAACACATAAACACGTCACCATGAAGAACTTGTGTAAAGTTGATCTGTGTGTAAGACTAAGCAGTTTGAAACTGGAATGGAATCTGCGCTGTATACAATGGTGGGAGTATCAATGGTGAACTAATATTTCTATGGTGGAGTTTTGAAACCAAGGTTATCAGTAAGACAAGTCATGGAATCCACCTCCAAAAAACATCAACAGATTTGACATATTAATAGTTTTGATTGTACTAAACTGTAGGAGGAGGTGCAAATCAAACTAAATATGTCAATTCATGAATTTACTTACTAATTTACCTACTTCTACATTTTCCAATATATCCTATGTATACATATACAGTATATGAACAATATATGTAGTAGTTTATATGTCGTGTCTTCATGTAACAGCCAAGTAAAAAAAGGAACAAAAGTAAACTGATATTAACAAAGAGTGAGAAGAGCATGAGCGTGACTGTGCAGCTGATTACTCACATAGTCATGATGGTCAGCAGCATCTGAAGGAAAAAACACCACAGGTTAAATATGTGATGGGCGTGTAGCCTGCGTACTCACTGGCTGAGAGTAATTCATTAGTCATTTGACAGATATGACGGCCTGGCTGACCTTGCTGACTCACTTGCTCCCCCCCCGCTTTGTTTCAGACTGTACAGTTTGGGCCAATAAGTTCTGTCCCTGCCGTCTGAATCATGGTTAGAGTATTCCCTCTCACCCATACAGATGCTCCTCTCAACTACTCAGGATTCGTTTGTCACATTAAACAGGAAACATTAAGACTCTAATGGTCTGCTTGATAGACACACCTAGTGTCTGGCTGCTGTTCTAATAACAGGAAGTTCCTGCCAGCAGTAACAGGATGTGGTCATGATTCTGGAGCTGCTCAGGGTAAACTGCCCTATCAGTAATCTCACTTTAGCAATCATATTTGGTGTGATCTAGAAGTGTCACTGATCCCATCAGTACTGCAGAATTCAAAGATGAAAACACAACTGCTGAGCTGAAAAAAAAATCCATTGGAGAAACCAGGCCAACCAGAAGTATGTCCACTTTAAAGGTCCCATATTACGCGAGGTGCACTTTTTAATATCTTTTCAACATAAATATGTGCCCATGGTGTGCCTAGAGAACGCCACACTGTGAGTAAAGACATCCACCTTTCCATCTTTCAGCAAATGCGAATGAAAAGATGCTGTTTAGATTTTGTTCCCTTTATGATGCCATAAGGGGATCTGTTGACCATGTGACCTCCTCTAGCTAATGTTTTTACCTCCCTAATGCCAGCTCTCTGCAACACCAAGATGTCGAAGGCAGAGCACAGCGAGCAGATTGTTGTGTTCTACTAAAACAAAGCGTGAAGAAAGAGGCTGACAACAGATGCAGCATGTCTGGATGAGAAAAACAATATTTTTAAACCATGGAAACCTGTTCTAGTAGGACCTCCAAATACAAGTACGAACTTGATAAAGGACATGATGTGGGAGCTTTTGATTAACCGGAAACTGCCATTATATTGTTCCTCAAAGCCAGCAGACTCCATTAACAAAAACAGTCATTTTACCTCGCTTGACATGGGAATCCCCGGTTTACTGGTGCCCCAATCGAACAGTTTGCATTATTGTGCTAAGTGATAGTTTGAACTAACCCTTAAAATGCCAAAGCCACACAAAGTCAGAGTAAATGGTTTAATGGTTCACTATGATTGCTAGCTAGTTGCTAACCTTGTGGGCAGGTAGTGTACAGTGAGATTACCTGAGTGTGTTCACTAAAAACAGCTGCTTGTTGTGGCTGGAAATGAGGCTGAGTTGAGTAATAATAAGACCAAACCGTAAATTTGTGGGCCTTTAGACCAAACCAGAGCTGAGAGAGGAGCTGAAGGGAGCTCCAGGGTTGGGTGACACTTCTCTGGGGGTTTGTGACTATGAGTAATCCCCTTTCACAGTTACACCTGGGACACTGCCTACCTTAGTAGCACATGTGCGTCACAGAACCTATTGCTTTTTTATTTCAGCACCCATGGAAACAGGTTAGAACATCCACTATGGCTTAACTCAAGAACGGCTTGGCTGCGGCTCATCTAGAGATTTGGCATCTTGTCCATTTCTTCTGCAAAATGTGTGCAGTTCCCAGCAAAGACACAATAAAAATGATCTGTTGTTTGTCATATTGACGTCATACCAGCAACACTGAGCAACTTTCACTAGACTACACCTGGAGAGTGTGTCACAGACATGAAAAAAACCAACAAACCTAACAATTCCTGTATAAGTTAAAAATTAAAAGCACTTGTAGCGTTCCTGTGGACAGAATCCCTTCTTTTGTTAACAAGCCTTTTATCTGATGGCCATAAACAAAGGCAAAGTCAAAGTAGAAATACAGGCAGGCTGGCAGACGGCTGCTCGGCAGTGTCCCTGCTGTCTGTGTGGACATCACATGCATGTGAGCCGCTGCAGGTCAGCAAGGCAGCTTGCTGACACACAGGTAGCGGCAGGCAGCATGGCCCAGGATTACATATAGTCTCTTAATCCACTGTTAATATGAAAATATTCATCAGTGCAGCTTTAAAGATGTTTAACTCACCATGTGGAGAGTTTTGGAGTTCACTGTACACTGTGTCTGTGCCTTTTCTCAGTGGAACTGTTGATGTAAAAAGCAAACATGAGCCTGCTTCAACACCAATAGATAAACTTTAATAGATACTGTCTGTTTGATCTTTCATTAACAGAAATCTAAAAATAGGCGAATGATGTCAAATTCAGTGACTGCCATCTTTGGCCCGTTGGGACCTCGAGCACAGGACCATAACAGAGAAGTATCAGAAAACCAGCCTGGCATTTAGCTCAACCCTTCCTGTTTATAAGTTCTGCAATGGTTCTGGAAATCCCAGCAGTTATCCCTGCAGTTACAGCAGCTTGAGGATGTGTTAATCATGGGTAATTAGGCCCCTCCCAGGAAGTGTTGGTCTGTGTTATCATCTTTACAAGAATGTGGGCAAAGTAAAGAAAAATGGTTTTCATGTGGAAGTTTGGAAACAACCTCATAATAGAGTTTGGAGGGTGAGAAACACGACAGGCAGGCAGATACATATGTGTACATACATACATACATACATATGTGTGTGTGTGTGTGTGTGTGTGTGTGTGTGTGTGTATTTACTTCTGGCAGGATCTACTGGCCGGGGATGCACCACCTCAGTGTACTCCACATCAGGCTCGTTGGACACCACGCTGCTCTCCTCGTCATTGTCTGAATCCAAATACATGAACAAAATTCTCTGTAAAACATGCAAATGCCTCTGGCTTCATATTATTTTAATGAGGATACTATTTTTTAAGCGTGGAGACATTTACCATGACCCTCTGATGTCACAGTGGCTGCTGTTTAGCGAAGGTTAAAGAGGCTTGTTTTAAGTGAGACATTTTGAAGCTCTCTGAGGTAAACTGCTCAATTCGCTATTGCTCCACACTTGTTACAGATACTGTACATGTTTTCATAGAACTTTTCAGTAAAAGCATTAATATAATGACACTTATTAGAAGCCCCGCTCACCCCCTTCAGGTGGTCGCTTGCTCCACACGCTGACTGCAGCTCTGTCCACCTTCACTGTGAAACACAGACAGACAGACATCAGGTCATAAGGCGGCTGCCAAACAGATAAATCGACTTTTTGGGAAATAAACGTACTTGCATTCTTGCTGTGAGCTCAATGAGGGGAATGATAGCACTCTTAAGTCTGTCTATATATGAAGCTACAGCCAGCAACCAGTAAGCTTGGCTTAGCATAAAGACTGGAAACAGCCTAACCTAACCATCTCCTGGTTATCTCTGTGCACAACAGTTTGTTCCAAAATGTCAAACTGTTTTATGTGATTAAAACTTAGATATCAAGATTTCATTTTGCTCTAAATTCAATAACAGAGAGACAAGTTAAGCTTTTTGTGGCATGTCTCAATTTGGCCTTCAGTGGAGGCTTTATTACTCTTAAAATAAAACTAGTCACAAAGGAGCAGATTCCAAGTCTTCATCTGGTCCACACAGAAGTCTTCCACTGCCTTATGCACAATGGGCTGTTAATTCAACAGTGGCTGCACAATAAATTCTGGCAAAAACAACTTCCCAATGCTACTTCCCAGTTGGTAATGTAATCTCACACACAGCTTAACCACAGCTTATGTGCTTAATTTCCTCCACCTGCTGCATGCATTCAAAATAAGCCTGACCCTCCCTAAAGCCACCAGTTTCACTAACACCCCCCTATCTCCCTCCACGCTGCCCTGTGCCAACATAGGAAGTTTCTTGCAGACTCTATTGTTTAAACTTTTCAAGGAAGTCTCTCGTGTGCGTTCCTTTTTAGGAAATGAGTCGACTTCATGTTATGTTGCCATTGTCATGGACCTGTATTTGGAATGGATGCAGGCATGGCAATGAACATTTAACTTAGCATTTTGTGCAGTTAAGTTTTTTTAGCATATGAATTTAGCCTCAGATACAATAGCTGGAGCAAAATGAATGGTACTGACACGCTTCTAAATAAAACCAATGTCTTTATTCTACAAGTCTCTCTTCCAATCAGTCAAAGGATCAACCAAAAATATATACACACATTTCCTGTGATGGTGATAACATGTATATACAAATCAATCTGTCACTAAGCCCATTTCAACATGCACATCAGACAAATAGAGTGGTTGCAACAGTAAAAGACATGAAATCACATGGACATGGGGAATGAAGAAACAAAGGACAAAGACAGTAATGTTGAGTACAAAATCAAAAGCCATCTAGGTTGCAGGAGGAGGGGAGAGGGAGCAGCATGGCCCTCTTTTTCACTGAGAAAACTCATCAGTGATGAACACTTGGCATCACAAGCAGGATCACTGCTCTTAAAGTCCTTTTTTAGAGCCTCCTTTTCTTGTAACAGTTTTTTAAAACTTGAATTCAAGTCCTGCCCATTGTGGGGCACCTCTACACTGTTGCTGGGATACTGTAGCTGCTCCTGTTGCTGATGTCAGCGGGAAGTGATGCCGTGCTATCTCGTGCCCCATTGGTCACTCTCCCCTCCATGCCTTCATAGAGTGGCGCTGCGTCTGGAAGAAGATGATAATGGGTACTCTAAGCAGTTTGCAACAATTAAAAATCAATGCCATGTTCTATGATTGAACTATTTAAGCAGCTTCTTCCTGCATAAACACAGCTTGCGTCTCTCCGGGAGTTTACTTCCTACCATAACTATGTCCTGACAACATCCTACTTTTCCTGCCTCTGCAATGCATACAAACACAATGTACATGCAAAAAGTCGAAGACAGAGGAAGACAATATGCTCAAACATACACACATTGTGTCTGCGCATAAACCTGACAAGGATATCTACAAATGGAAAGCGCCACGGACAGTCACATAAACAAAGGTAGCTCGGTCACCACAACGTGAACCCTGCATGCATATTAGAACATGGATCATGGGATGAAAATGGATTACTGTGGCCGCAAAAGGAAACATGCTATGACTGTTGAGGCAACAGAAGTGACTTATGGCTTTTAAGATGATGACTAATGAGGGGTGAATGGTACACAGGAGAACAGTAAATCCAAGCTACCTGTGGCTGCGTTATAAATCTCTGTGTCGTGGGTTAGATTCACTGTTAAAGAGTCATCTGATTTAGGGCTCGAAGGCTTTCTGAGAAATGGTGAAAATAAAGTCAACTCGGACAGCAATGAAGTCAAGGAGCAATACTAAATGCCAAAATGATCTAAAGCATAAAACTATATGCAACAAATTGTGACATGACTGAATAATGCACTTAAACAACCATACTGGTGTTTTTGCATGTGGTAGCCTATTAAAAGAAAACTTCAGTATTTTTAAATCTGGGCCCAATTTTTATATATTTTGGATTTGAAATGGATGTACTGGATCCTACCATTGTGCACTATATTCAATGCACAAGATCATGGTCCTACTTTTTTCGTTTAGTTCTTCAGTCACTTTTTTCTTTTGTATTTTGTATCTCACCAACTTCATTTATTTTATCTATGAGACTTGGCTACTGTAACCCTTAGGGAATAATCAATCACTGTAATTATCTAATTTAAAGGACTACTTTCACATTTGGGCAAATATGCTTAAATGAGAGGATCGATACCACTCTCACTTCTGTATGCTAAATCAATCAGTCTTTAATCTTTATTTATTGAGTGCCAATTCATAACAGTGTTATCTCAAGACCCTTTCTATAAAGAGCAGGTCCTGACCAAACTCTTTAATTAAGAAACAGACTCAGCAATTCATGAATTTAAAATGAAGGATTCAAGAATCCCCATATGACCAAGCATCAGGTATTAGGTGACAGTGGCGAGAAAAACGTCCCTTTAACGGGAAGAAACCTGGAACAGAACCAGGCTCAGAGGGGGGCGACTTTCTGTCGGGGTCCGTGTTGGGTGAGGGTTGGACAGAGAGAGAGATAAATATAAATGTAAAACTTGAGTCAGGGGAAGTGACAGGGGAAACAGGTGACAAAATGTGCCAACCGGTACCTCTAAAGCTCACTAACTAACGGGTTTTACCTTGTTTGTATAAATCTTACAAAAGGTGAAACAAAAATATCAATTTGTGGCTTTATGGAAGGTTGTGTGTCTATTTCTAGGCCAGAAGCAGTAACTTTCTGAAGACTTGTCGTCACTATGAGGTTGACAGACCAACACAGCTTGGTTTTGACCAAGGCATATTGTAACAGCCTTGTCTTATAAACAAACCACAAATTGGAAAAGCATTACCAAGTGGAGAAAAATAAAATGTCTAAATAGTCAAATTCTTCTATCTCAAGTGAGTTTTAAGTCTCCAAAAGTTGGTCAACTATCTGTAATTACTACCTTGAATGTAGGAAATCAACCTAAAAACTTGTGAAAGTGGTAAACAGTTGAAGTCTACGTGCCTTATACAGTAAAAACATGAAAAACACCCAGTGTGGTTTTTCAAAGGCTCTAAAATAACAGAAATATAAGACTCACAGACCCTCAGCCATCTAAACCAGGTAATAAAACTAGATACACTGTCAATAAGTTCTACAGCATCTTCTCAGAGGAAGTAAATAGTCGAGCCAACTCACACTGACAATTCAGCAGCTGCTTCTCTTTTACCTACAATAAGAGATAAAGGTGAGAAGAGGAGTAGGAGAAAGTAGGCAGAGGAAGGTTGGTTTTCATACATAGTTAGACAAAAGAGGCCTGAGTTGCTGGAGGACTGTAGGTCTCTCTACCTCTCTTGGACCTGAAGCGCAGCACACACACCACCACCAACAAAGACACCATCAGCAGACAGAAGCCCCCGATCAGCGCTTTCTTCCACAACGCTAGGCGCACTGTGGAGAGAGAGAGAGAGAGAGAGAGAGAGAGAGAGCAAGGGGAAGGTGTCAGTGAAGAACAACAACACGAGGGGAAAGAAGTGGAGCAGATAAAATGTAAAAAGTTGTGGAAGCATGCACATCTGTAGGGATGCTTTTCTGTGGTTGTAGTAATGAAGAGAGTAGTCCAAGATTCATTCAAAAAGTTTATGTAGGTTTACGAGCTCGGAGTCTAACATCACAGGCATAGATGAGACTAAAGAATACAGAGCAAAGCTTTCACATATACAGTATATAGGATTCCACAAGCAAGATCTGGTTTCAGGTATGTGAGGGGGTACCCCAAAGATGGACTTAAACTTTACATGTGCTGACCATCGTCCAGACAAAGTGGAGTCAGGAAGATAGAATGCTGACTTGAGGGGAACGTGCATGTTATTTAGGACACACGTCCCTGCAGCATGTTACATGAAAAAGACATCCTAACAACATCCCAACACATTAAATCCTCGTTGCTGGGCAGATTAAGTATGCACGTAGAAAAAAAAGTGTCACCCCAGAGTCTGCTTACATGAACATTTATTGCCGCCAGATAAATTGGGACAGGACGAGACTGACTAACATCTACAGGTTAGCATTGTTACTTGAGTTGTTAGCGTGCTAAAATTGGCATTCAGCTCAAAGCCCTGCTGTGTCTAACTGCAGCCTCACAGAGCTGCTTGTGTGACTGTGAAGTCATGGTCCGATCTTTGTCCAGCAAGTCCCCCATCTTTATGGAAATGCAAGTGCTACATCAATGGAGCACTCCTGTTTCTGAATGATCTCCCTGGATGATCTCCTTTTGATGTGCAGGAGCAGCATCGGTCTCTGCTGCCACGAATGGCAATTACAGGACGCGGGCACATTTAACTCTGTTGATGTTTGAGCAACGGAGAGTACCACGCTATTCTAAAGGAGGCAACAATACTCAAAGGGTAACAGGCCAGAGAGCAAAGGAAAATGGAAACATCTGCACACACAGTTGGACCCATAGACCCATAATTGGTGCCATAAAACATTTCAGACTTTTCGTGGGACATTTTACCCCCTTAACAAAAGTTACACAGTGCAAGAACAGGTGCTCGGGGCGTTGAGTGGAAATGTAAGAGGCGCCATTCTCCTTCTTATAAGTTAGTGTACCATCAAAGTGATTTGGAAGCTGTCATTTTAAGGTGAAGTAGCTGCATAATGTTGCTTTGTGTACATACAGACCAAGATTTTCATAATTTCCCCCCACAGAGTTATGCTGAGCAGCCTACTGAGTGTCTCAGGCTTAGCTTGGCTTTTTGTCAATTTTCTGTCTCTGAAGGTAAAGTTTGTTCTTTGCATGCCCTCATGGTAAAAAAGCAAGAGGTCAGCATTAGTTAGAGAAGACCAGGTCTGGAGCAGGCAGTCTCACCCTCTATGATGACCGGCTCACTGCGGACCACGTTGGCTTGGTTGGCAGCCTCACAGTAGTACGCGCCGCTGTGCTCTTTGGACGAGATGGGGATCTGGTAGCTTGTGTTGTTCCGGTCGGAGGGTGTGTTGTACAGCGGCACTTCTTTTCCAACAAGGAACCACGTAAAGTTGACCGGAGGTGAACCTTTAACACCACATATTAGGATGAGATGATCTCCCTCAGAGATATCTGGTAAGTTGGGGATGACAGTCACAGTTGGGTCCCTCAGAGGCTCTGGGAGAAAAAGAGGTGAGATAAGTCAACAACACAGTCTCAGTTATAAACCAAGGGCGTTATTGTGTCATTAGAATGGATTCATTCATTAATTCTTTAAAGAAATAGTATATAGGCATTTTATAAATTAGGCATTTGTTTTCTTACCAAATAACAGATATGATGATCAATCCCACTCCCACTCAGGGTAAAATATGTAGCTGCCATAAGAAACTGAATCGCTTAGCTTAGCATAGAGACGGGCAGAAACAGGCAGAAACAGCTAGCCTGGTTTTGTCCAAAGATAGAAAATACCTCTCAAGTTCACTTATAAAGAGAGAAGTGTGCAAACATGTCAATTTGCTGTTTTCTTTCTTTTTTTTTTTTTTACAAGGTTCATGTTTTGAAATATTTCTTGGCTCATTTTTGCACTTCTACTTCCAGACTGATTGAACAAACTTGACATAACATGCTGTTACATGATGAGCTGTAGAAGCATTATACAGCTCACAGTATTATACAAAGCCAGCCAACTGTTCCTCTGGCTCCAGTCTTTAGGCTCAGCTAGGATAACCGCTTCCTTGTGATATCTTAATATTTACCGGGCAGACATGAGAATGTCTAACTCTTCTATTTCTGAATGTGTGATGCACCCAAACAGACAATTATTATACATTCAATTCTATGTTTACATCTATGAGCACATACCATGTCGTGCGTCAGCAGCCCATTGGACTTACCACTAGACCTTAGAGCTTACTTATGAGCTAGTTAAATTGGTTTTGTGCTGGCTAACACTACTGTTACTTAGTGAAACCACCGTGGCTACCCCGGGCCACCAGACTGAGCCTCCAATCACTTCAACTACCAACCACACGGCTGCCAACGCACCCACTCGTCCGTGACCACAGCTGGACAAAATAACACACAAAGATGGTAAAACAAGCAGTACAAGAACACACCTACACAGTGAAACAGCCAAACTGAAAGTCAAAAGTCAGACAGACAGTTTCTTTCTGTATTTAAAAGGTTTGCACTTGAATTGTTGCCTTACAGATAACAGAATGATCCCACTCTCTTCCACACAGTGAGCCATACATCTTATTCATTAAACACTGTGTGGCGCGGCGGCTGTGGCTCAGAGGCAGAGCGGGCCGTATATCAATCAGAAGGATGGTAGTTCGATCCCCTATGAGTCAGCATGTTGAAGTGGGACAGACACTGAACCCCAACTTGCTCCTGAAGCAGCTTCAGTGTGTGAACGAGTATGAAAGAATAGTCTCCTCCAGCTTATATTCCTTATGGGTGAATCAGGATGTGACGTAAAAGCGCTCTGAGTAGTCAAAATGACTAGAAAGGAGACATACAAATACAGACAATTTACCATTTACCATCCACTCAGATTGCTACTTGGTATCGGCCGATACCCAAAACCCTCGTATTGGAATGGGGACTGAAAACGTCACTAGTTCCATCTTGACTTTGGAAACAGCAGCCGGCAAAACAGTTCCATGACAATTGGGCAACCTCCATCTACTGAGGATCATGTAACACTGCTGAAAGCACCAGAACACCAACTTAATGGGCCTTGAGGTAAGACTGTGTAGTCAGCTGCTGCTTCAGAGGTCAGGTTCAGCCACAATGGACAAGACAATGCTCAGAAAAAAAGAAAATGTGGGCATTCACAGTTTCACGACAACCGGACGAACTCCATCTGCTGCATGTGATTTGACTGAAAAGTAGCAGAGGTGAGAGGTTTGTTAATAGTTGACCTATATATGGCTGATACGGCTCTGCAGTGGTGATTCAGTGATTGATCTGGATTTTGTTTCGAGCAGATTGGATGAGGCAGATGAAAAATATGTTAAAGGTATAAACATGCTTGCTTTGAATATTTACCTATGACAGTAGCATTGAGTCTTCTGCTGCGTGGGGCTGCCCTGTGATTATTCTTTGCCTCACACGTGTACTTGTTGACGTCACCAGGCTTGGTGATGGTGACTGTGAAGAGAGCCTTTTGAAAGCGCAGCTTGACACTGATTGTGCTCAGTTGTTCATCATCCATCAGCAGGGTGTAGTTTATCGGCAGGCTGCCAGTGTCCGACTGACAGAGGATCTTGGAGGGTCGACCCTGGATTGCCCTGCCTACCACTGAGATCTTTGGAGCGGAGACAGAAACTAAAGAGGACAAAGATAAAAACAAAACACAGTGACTCCCTGTGGACAAAAAACTAAACCCCTCTTCAGAATATGCAACGTGATTTCTATTTCATTTTATTCAGTTACTGTTACGGAAGAACAACTATTCTTGTGTGATATTTGACTCTTGCTGTGCAAGAGGAAGCAGTGTCGCCTCTGGTGAACAGCAGCAAGTTGAAAAGAACAGCGATATAAAGGAGGTTTTTTTGGTTCCCTCACAGGTTGCATCAGTGATGAGTTATAACGCTATTTATACACAGTTGCCTTTTTATACATCTAACAGAACAACATTAGCATTCACCCAAAGTCACGTCACCGGCTGACTGTAGATCCAGTATTCACTCTTCTTTAAGCTCTGATTCTTTTCTCCTGACAGAAATATCTGGCTCTTTACCTGCTAAATGCTTCACTATGTTCACCAGCTGATGCAAACTTGTCTGTGATGTGGTGCTGAGCAGTTAGTTACCAGGCTTTTTTTTAACTTCTCACACTGATACAGGAAAAGAAACTACCAACGCTGTGTAGATCTCTTCAACAACTTTTCCTCAACAACAATCTGCTCATTTGAAGTATTCTATGATTTATTAAACTATTTATTTAACTAACTAAACTATTTAACTATTTATTCTTTTTGTGCATAAAAGATAATGACAAACTTTTACAGCGCTCGTAAAAAGGCAAGCAAGACATAGATTGAATGGCTTTCTGTGCATATTATATAATAATGTAAAACTGCTGACATATCAACATAATGAGTTGCATATCTGAAAGGGGCTTAAATGCATTTTGAAAGTGCAAATTCATCATTACATCTGAAAGAGGCATCAAGTAAACTTACGTTTAGCACGAACAGTCAGGGTTCGACTGTGCTTCATGATGCCCCTGGCTTGAGCTACACAGGTATAGTTGAACTCATACGGCCGGGGCTTGCCAAAAAATACTCCAGTGTCCTTTGGGATCAGAAAACTGTCGGGTGGATCAAGAGTGTAAGTCAGCTCTTGCCTGCCAAGTCTTTCAGAGGCATAGTTCTCACTTTTGCAGGTTAATGTCATATTTTCCTTCTGAAAGACTTCAGCAGGAGACATGGTGAGAGTGGGCACAGAAAACAGCTCTGTGGATAGATTAAAGAAAAGAAAAACATGGTCAGTCATCATCTGCACTGATATCACTTAGCAGTGTAATTGCTGATATGTATGGAGCCCTAAATGGGACAGATGTAGTAAAAGATGATCAGAGTAAGAAATGATACTGTTAATTAAATAACTTAAAAAAAAACTATTTAAATAATTAATTATTAAATTTAAAAAAAGCAGCAAAAATACTTTTTAGAGTTGAATTTGTATCTGTCTGTATTTGTATCTGCCACACATTGATTCATAAATGCCATAGAGAACTGGCAGCTAGTCGCAGTGATAACACAGATCATACAAAGCTCTACAGGAAAAAATAAGCTGTGTGTGCCAAACAATCCACAGACAGCACAGGTTAAAACAAAACCCCCTAATGCTTTTATCATTATTATTATTATTAAAATAACCTTTGCATAACAACATGAACTCCCTGCTGTCATGCAGTCATGAGCACGGAAGCCCTTATTCTGGAAATGATATTATTAATGTAAGCACAGATCCCGCTCTTTCTGAAAGTCCTACATCACGAGTATGGGGATCCCCTGGTGGCTGCAGGACTAATGTATTACTGACTGCTGACCGTTTTCAAGGCAACAATCAAGGCAAGAATTAAATCAAACTTTGCTTATGGTCCCATTAAGGCTAAGGCCAGCTCTACACAAGCATGTATGCAAAATCCTGCTGCTCCCTCAAAATAACCAAGATACTACATATACTGTATGCCAGGTGTGAATATGGAATATAGAGTGAATATGGAGAGAGTGCCATAAAAGACACTGATTATGTCTTTTATGGCACAAATGGAAATATAATGAGGAATAAATAAAAGGATAAATAAATGTGGAAGCATAAAGACAATAAATAAGATAAATCATTCTGCAAACCCATGTGTGAATGTCTTCACGCTACAACATGATGCCTTTTCCACACACAGCCATCAGTCTGCACGTCAAACTGATCACCAGAGCACAAAGCCATATGAATGTGGCCGCTGTCTCACACTGTTAGTATGTTAGATGTGTTGAAGTGTTGAGCCTAAAGCCAGAGTTTCACACAGGTGGCTCTTTTAACCTGGCTCGATCACCACGCTAGCTTATGCTGCAGACGTAACCTAGTTTTGGAACATGCTTTTGTTTTTTGTTTGTTTTATCTGTCCTTTTGTATTTCAACCCGGTCTTTTTCCATTGTGGAAGCTGTAACTACTGTGACACTCAGGTCATCTTTCCTCTGCCCACTCACCAATCACTGAAACAGCCTTATTGTCGACTTTCACGATGCTTCCTATCTTTACTCCGCACTCAAACTCCCCAGGATCCTTTGCCAGTGCCACCATGCTGTGGTTGATTTTGGTGTCCCCGCTGCTGCTGAGAAGCTTCGTCCCCTGCCTCAGGTAGAGGTGGACACGTTCAGACCTGTACATAAAGTTGCTGACGGTGCATGAGATGTCTAGGCGGTCTCCTTCGTAGATGTTGTTCTGAGGCACAATCTTCAACACTGCTGCGATGGGAAGCTCTAAAGAGACAGAAATCAATGAAGAAAAAACTCTGAGATGGGTCCAGTGCTTTGAAAAGTGCAAACACTTCAAAATGCCACTTACCTTTGACTGAAACTTTGATGGCAACGCTTTCCTCAGACTTGTAGGAATCTGGCGGTATGAGCACAGTATAGCTACAGTGGATTTGGTGGGAGCCGGCACTGTTGAAACGAAACTTGGCCTCTGCCTGGTTGGAGTTGACCCGCTTGTCCAGGATCTCTTTAGAGTCCTTGTAGAAGTAGAAGAAAAAGGAGCCCGTCTCGCCAGGCGCCGTGCACGTGGCCGTTACCTCCTCCCCTTCGCTGACCACAGTACTGTTCATGTGGAGGCCTGGTTTTGACAGACCTGGAGAGCCACAATGCAGGACATGTGCTCAGACTGAATCCTTCCCAGTTTGACAAAACAAAGTGAATGAAAAAGAAACAGCACTGTCTTCTCCTGCTTACTCTTGCACATAAACACATCATTCCCATTACTTAAGGTAGAAGTGATATTTCTAAACCTGGGCCCTGTTTGTACTTGTACACAAACAGTAGTTTTTGCTGGTTCTACCCGTGCCTCGACCAGTTAGATTGTGTTATTGTGGGACTTCGCTGTTTTAAAGGTTAGTTTGGATCTAAATTAACCCTTTAAAATTCTTGGGCTCTGCAAGGTAAGATTTCTGTTTTTGTCAATGGAGTCTGGTGGCTTACAGGAGAGTGAGGCAGATCTGTTCCGATGCTTTTTGTATCCTCTAACTTCTCACTTCTTCACTTTGTCATTTCAATGTCAAAATATGTAAACAGCTTTAAAAATGCTGGACTTCTCCTCTAAAGTTTGAGAGTATTTTTTGATCTTACATCTAGGGGGCTTATTATGGCTAAAAACGTGTAGCGCCTCCACCAGATCCCTCTGCTGACCGATGTTTAATTCAAACACATTTAAAAACTGTACTAGCAGCTTTCTGCACAAACCAACCTGTTACTGTGAGTTTCTTGGCTCCACTGGTTTCCTCTTCGCCCTTGATGTTGATCTTGCACATATATTTGCCCGTGTTGGAGACTCTGGCCTCAGGCAGTGGGTACAGAAGATCCTCGGAGGTGCTGGATGTCTTGGTGTAGACTACGTTGCCGTCCTTGTATATAGTGTACTCACGGCTCAGCACATGCTCCCCAGAGCTGGCAATAGTGGCCTGGCATCTCAGAGTCACATTTGTGTCCTGAGCCACATCAGTGCTGGGCTCGATGGACAGGGTGACTTTTGTTATAACGAATGCTAGGGAGTGAATTAAGAAAAGCATTAGACTTATGGTGCAAGCTAACGACCTTCAGACCATTTTTATAATATGATGCTTGCATCAATGTAAATTCATTGGAAGCTCTACACTTTAGTCGGACAATAGCAAAATACATTCTGATATTATCACTTTCTACTTTTGTATGTGGTATTTATGCATTTTCATGCAGCGGCTCATTTCCCCCAGACTAGTGAGGTGAAATCTTTATTTACCAAGACTAATTTATCTGTCGTTTTTCAAAACTGGTTGCAGAGTAATATTTGTGACACACAGCACAGATCAATCCTTACGTGTCAGGCAAGGCGCTCTGTTGACTGAACTAGAGTCCAAATGTAATGTAGAACTGAGGTAGCCGACACAGCGCCCGCGGGCACCTGGTCGCCCTGCAGGGACCACGTGAGTGGCCTGCAGGGCATGTTCTAAAAGTAGCACTGTTAACCATGAAGGTCTGTTTAAAAATTGTATTCAATTGTGCTGCTGTTCTTTTTGAATCAATAACACTTCCATTGATGTAGATTTGAAAACGACAACACTGAATATACATTTTTCAAAAGAAAACTGTTTGAAGTATATATGAACTCTGACCTTGTATGGGGTCAAAGCTCAATATGGTACGCAAGTCAAACGGCCATCTCACCCTTTGCTGAGACAAATTAGCAGGCGCAGCGGTTCTACCCCCCAAAATATAGAACAACATGGCAGAAAAGCTGTTTAAGGTTCTACATTGTACTTCTGCATTGTAGAACCTTAAGTGAAGCAGAATTTAATTAAAAGTGATAGATGGTTTATCCACTTCTGTTAGTTGTGCATGTGGGCAGCTCTTATGGTTAGTGTGAGGAGAAAAGAGTGGGTTGTGATGTGATTTGGGTGAGACTGATCTGTGTGTTAGCATGTCTGCTAGCTCAGGTTAGCATAAAGAGAGTTCAGCACCGAACTCCCTGTCGAACCAAAAGTTTTCATTGTCACATTTTGGTTACATTTCCAGTGTACCTTTGAGTTTTAGAGGTGCTGATAGGTGGATTTGGACACAGTCAAGATAGTCATTTCTCAAAGTTTCCAGTCTGCTATGCTAAGCTAAGCTAAACTAAGCTAATGTAATTGAATTCTGGCTCTAGCTTGATATCAGAAGGACAGACATGCACTGGTGCAAGAAGTAAGACGTATTCAGATCCTTTACTTCAGTAAAAGCACTAATGCTACCATGTACAATTCTCTGTTACTGCGTTTAAAATGTTAGTGGAAGACCCCTACAGAAGCCGCCCACATTGAGCCTGGGTCTGTTCGAGGTTTCTTCCCGTTAAAGGGGAGTTCTTCCTGCCACTGTTGCTCAATATAATATCTGATGCTGCTCATGTGGGGATTCTTGAATCCTTAATGTTGAATTGTCGTTGGGTCTCTCTCTAATTAAAGAGTTTGGTCTAGACCTGCTCTTTATGGAAAGAGTCTTGAGGTAACGCTGTTGTGAATTGCCGCTATATATTTAAAGATTGACTGATTGTAAGTATAATCAGGAAAATGTAGATACTTGCAGTCTTAGAAGTAGTCAGTGCGGAAATTTGCAGTTTTCACATTTCAGAAGGTGGAAACTGAAGACTGAAGAGATCAAAATAGTTTCCAATTATTTTTCTGTCGGTTTGTTTAATGGACTAATCTCTTTAGCTGTACTTGTATAAACTGTTTATTGGTGCTGTTTATAACACACCAAGTCTTCATATGTTTTCTGTGTAAAATCTTAATTTGTGAGGTAACTAAAGCTGTCAGATACATTTAGTGAAGTGAAAAGTACAATATTTCCCTGATGTCGGGGGGGTTGAAGGAGAAAATGGCACGAAAAGTGTCAAGTAAAGTACAAATATCTCAAATTTGTACTAAATGTACTGATTACATTCCTCTGAGAGTGGTGTCGATCCTCTCATCTCACTCTGAGTGTTTACCGAAACGTTCCTAATCTCTGATGAATGACAAGTGTGCAGCTGTCCCCTTCCACAGATGTTGTTACAGTCACAGTTTACTTAGCAGTGGATTGAATAGAATTTCCTTTGAATCACTTTCCATTCAAATCACCACTCCTGAATGGCCACTCGGACGGCATATTTGAAAAGACTACCACTGAAATTCCTATTACAGTTGCTATAAAATTAAGTGTCAGCTTGGCCCTCAGGAAGCTGGTGTGTTTCCATAGAATTTCATCGTCGGCAAACAGTATCCCCTCTGGGTATGTGACTCACAGGAGAAACAATGCATGAATGCATGACTGTAACGTTCTTTGGTTGTCATCTAATGTTCAAAAAACAGCAACATGTCAGAAGATAGAAGCAGTTAAGGGAGGGCAACTTATCTGAGTGAGACCACTGATCTTACAGGCTTAGCTGTCAGAGACAGGAAAGGGCAGCCAACCAATAAACATTTGCTCTTTTATTTCTGAATCAAGCCTCACAAGTCGTTTATTTTCCTTTTCTGACTAAATATTTGCAGCCTATTCACAGTAATCAATGATGGTTTACTTTCAGGACACTATTTATTTCTACGCCTCATTGTCTCAGAATTGATTACAACAGCTGAACTGCGCCATGCATACGTGATTGCTTTCATAATCACCTGCACTGATCCCAAAGCCATGAATGACTTCAAATACATTTTGTATTTTAGGAAACACTTTCATTAACTTAAAAGTGAAAACAGTGTATTAACCAGAGACAGGAAGCATCTTCCCGCCACATCGGCCATAACGTTGAGTATTAGAGACAACAGGCTGCTGCTATGGCTCCGGTTGGGGTGTTGTAGGGCACTAAACAAACCCAGAGAACAAGAAAAAAAGGGCTTCAGGTCAGCGAACAGGCCACTCGGGGGACCTGCTGTCTGTGGAAACACACAGCATCGTTCAGCAGGAGCTGGCACGCCTGATGATGGGAAACGCGGAGACCAGAGGACTGCCAGGGCTCTCGATAGGGCTCGGCAGTGGCGGCAGGTGGAAGCTAAGCCAGTGCAGGAAAGTAACTAAGTATATTCACTCAAGAACCCTACAGGCAGCAGTATACTTCTATTCTACTCCATTTCAACAGAGAAATATTGTATTTTCACACGAGAACATTTATATGACAACTTTAATTACTTTTCAGATTAAAATTTAGCATAAGATTAAGATATAAATGAGAACATACAGTTAAAGATTAAATCAACTGTTCCAAACCGTTTTGACTTGAGAAAAATATTGGTGTATAAAACATGATATACTGCATGTATATACCCAGTCATATGAGAGATACAGACAAAGCTACAAATAAATCTCGATTTTTTTGTCATTGTGTGTGTGTGGAAAACAGTTCTTTTCAATAAGAACTTGCAATTCCTACATGAACGTGACTTTTTCATCTCTGCAGCAGGGCTCAACCTGGGGGTCAGGGCCCTCTATGGGGGCTGCAGGATGAATCTGAGGGATTAGTGTGATCAGTGAGAAAGGAAGATATCAGCTACATGTGTTAGGTAGACTCTTCCTGCTTTTCTGTAATCCTCTCCCTTTTATAAACATAAAAAAACCTCTTACATTTATTATTAACTTAACTTCCCTACGTCTTATATGTCACAGGTGTTTTCTGCCTTACATTTTAATATCAATTAGGTGATATATTATATTGTGCTTTTGTCTTTTATGACATTTGATCTAAAAATGTGTTGTATAAATAAACCGTTCACACTATTAAGAACTATATGATATAGCTGGGGCTAATATTATTGAACAGTTCCTCTCTTCAGGCCACAACAAAATGAGAAGCGACCACATAAGAAAACCACTGCAGTAAAATCATGAACTGAACAAAATATGCGTCTTTCTTCAAGTCTGGAGCCCGGCCCTGCTTTGGATAATACGCCCATCACTGCTACAATTGATCTGGACTGACTCACTCCTTCCATCAGCAACTCAAGAGGAGAGGGAGGAGTGTGACACTGCTCACCAGCATGTTCCCATCGCTTCCCACCACAGCTTTTCCACCGTACCAAACACCAAGGACAGAAGGCTCTGATAACAAACAGGACTGTTTCCACTCACTGGCCATGTGTGGTTTAGTGGGTAACAGCCTCCAACTCAAAGCCCAACAACTTTATCCACATGGAAAGGAAAGCGCTGGTGCTCCATAAACACCGGGCCTTTTTTAAAACTCCATTTCCTGCTGCAACCAGTGACAGTTCTGTGGCAGATGTCTGTATGAAATCTCAAGATTATACTCACATCGATCGGCGTTCACTGCCCTCCCTGGATAGAAGTCTTGGAGCAAGATAAGAAAGTAAAGCACCAGGTTAGAGACATATCCATTAACACCTCCACAAAAAGAAATCCGAAGACTTCGTAGAGAACAAGGTAAAAGCTCAGCAGTCTTACAGCTGGACAGGAGTGTGGAGGTGAGCAGTAGGAGGAGGCCCATCCTGTCTCAGGGACTCTGAGGCTCCCAACGCTGCCGACTGCCCTGGAGGTTAACAGACTTTTGACAAGGCTGGCTGACAGTTGTGCGTGGGGGGCAGATCTGTCTCGGGTGGGCGGGAGTGGACACTAAGGTGGTGCTCTACCTCAGCCACTCAGCGGTCGGCCAGCGGTGGCGGTTATCAACCCGAGCAGCCCTCGGCTTGGCTTAATTTGCCAGGAAGTGAGTGTTGTTTCCTCAGGATGTTCGTGCCGCCCGGTTCTTTGCTGTTGTGGAATGTTCTCCTCTGGGCTCCTTCATGACCGTGTGTGTGTGTGTGTGTGTGTGTGTGTGAGACATGGTAGTCACAATAATGTTGTATTGCTTGGGGCACAGTAGTCAGCCTTTGACCTCTGACCTGAGCTGGCAGGGCCAGTGCAGGTGGAGAGAACAACAAGACGGGGGACAACATTCTTTGCGATACGAAGCCCATTTCCTGAGGTGAAGATATCAGTTCAGCTCAGATACCGAAAGCTGTTTTCATGGACAGAATCCTCAGCCTGGCACTCACACTGGGTACTGTCACTGGTGCACACGCTTTCCACCATGACTTACCCACGCGAACCCCTGGTGAGCCATCAGCGGTGGAAAAAGTTCTCACATCCTCTCCTGAAGTATACATAGAAATATTATGGTCACAAGTAAAAGTCCTGAATTCAAAATCTAAATTTGAGTCAAAGTACAGAAGCATTATCAGAAAAATTAAATTAAAGTATTGGAAGCACTCAAAATGCAGAGGGGCCCATTAGAGTGTTTTAGCATTTTATCACTAACATAATAATAAGTAATACAAGTAAGAGTCTTCTAATGTTGTATTTCATCAATTTGACATACTTGTGTACTACTGGTAGTTCGGTAGTACTGTACTGCATCACAGGTTGGTTTATGTCATTAACTATTCGTTATTACTGATTTATTAAACAAGTCGCAACAGATACATTGGCATTTCTGTGAAGTTATAGTTTTTAATACCAGCCGTTCGTTTGCAAATTGAACAGCAATTTACACGACTTAAACCCAATCATTGAACTCTTAGTGTGCTCATGGAGGGTACGCTTCTTGTTAAAACCTTAAGGGTTGCAGCGCCGTACATTGAATATGATGGAGGTGCAATTATAACCAATCAGTTTAAAATTGTGTATTAATTATCTTTATCAAAAGAAACAAATGTAAAATAACTTAAGGTCCTTGTCAGTACTAAGTTTTATCTGTTTAGTTGTCGAGGACAAATGAATTTCTGACTTCCAAAACGACATTAAATACAGTGCTTTCTTTACTGTATTCAGCATTGAGAGAGAATTTAGCTTAGTGCTTTGATACAGCTTGTCTGATGATTAAGTGCATTAAATAAACCCACTGAGCACAATCTGCAGTTCTTTAAAAACTAATTGTACTGCGCCTCAGTGAAAAGTTTGAGCTCAAAATGGATGAGAGTTTGCATAATGTAAATGGTAAATGGTCTGTTTGGCGCCTTTCCAGTAATTTCAACTACTCAAAACACTTTTCTATCACATCCTCATTCACCCATTCTTCATACAGGAGGACTCTAAGCTGGAGGAAACTATTCTTTCACACTCATTCACACACTGAAGCTGCTTCAAGAGCAAGTTGGGGTTCAGTGTCTTGCCCAAGGACACTTCGATATGTTGACTCATAGGAGCCGGGGATCGAACCCCCGACCATCTGATTGAGGGACGACCCACTCTACCGCTGAGCCACAGCCGCCCGTTTTAAGGTAGACGAGATATTAGAAGACCACAGCAAAATACCGTTTCAAATGGAAAATACAAGAAACATCCAAATTCCGGTGTTGTATTTGGTTTATTTCATTGATTTCATCTCCCATCCAATAAACCACAGTCAGCAAAGCAGTCTAATGTCAGAGGCAAACCTGATTGTTTTCATTGTTCCTTTCTTACTACCTTGTTAAAGTCTCTTCTTTATCTCCAGATCTAAAATCTTAAAACTCAAAGCAGGATACTTAGAGATGAAGGTGATTCTGAGCAAATGGCTCCAACCCCAAAAGCAGTTGAGGCCTGCCAAACCACGGAGAGCGCTAAAGGCTCGGTGTTGAGGTGATGGTGGGGGCAAATGTGGTGACTGCCACTGCAGCCGCTTATACAGACTGTATGCGTGTTCCCAGTTCACTTTCAGTCCACAAGTCCAGTCCTCCTGCAGGGAAAGCAAAGCTCAGGATAGCGGATGCAGAGGAGTGAGGTGGAAAAGAGAGGAGGGGGTGGCTGTTGGGGTAAATTGGCGATAAAGGGGTCATGGCAAGACTTAAGTGCAGCGTGTGTGTGTGTGTGTGTGTGTGTGTGTGAGGGAGGGAAAGGCTGAACCCTCTTTTTCCACCTCCACCTCATGGAGGCTAAGGCAAACAAAATGCCTGCAGAATTAAAAACATAAAATTACAAAACAAAAAGAGAAAAAAGATTTTAAAAAGCTAAACAAGCAAAGCTGCAGCCCCGAAGAGGCACGCCCTTGGTAATGCTGCACAAACCCCCCCAACTTGGAGGCCCCTTTCTAATAAAAGAGGCGTCTTTATCAAAGAGCACCACGAGGACATTTCTGTCATCCATTTCCATGATCTCTGAGGGGACACGGCACCCGGTCATGTAACTGACTGGACCTGTCCATCATGCTGCACACACTGTGGAGGCTGGCAGCTGCACGTTGGTTCGTGGCGGCTCATGAAGTACCTGAGCGAAATTAAGGATGCAGACCAGAACGTGACACTATGAGCAAGTTAAAGAGAAGCCACAGCTCCGACGTCATCCGATAACATGCAGCTCACTACATGTCTCCACTTTGTTCAACGAAATCGAACCAAAGAAGCCTGGCAATAAACTAAAAAATTCTAATTCAAAGACGAGGAAAAAAGAAACCTTACAGAAGGTTTGGTGAAAAATGGTCCAAACAGTGATCCCAGATGTGATGAGTCATAGAATCTACAAGTTCTCTAAACCTACCGTGCCGTGTGCTCTAAAGGGTCTTCACTGTTTGGAAATGAGAAAGCAACCAGGGGCAACTCTTCCAGAGGCCAGAAGAGGATTGACTGGCTCACCAGGGCCAGAATAAAGAAAAGATGGGCTTTAGGGCCAGAACAGTCAGAAATGTTCTTCTTTCACTATCTTTTCATTCCAACATAATGATTGGCAGAAAGTTTAGACAATCACAGGAAAATCAATTGAATTGATATCTTTCCCGTCACTGGTGTGAGTCGATGGGGTAAAAATGCAGCCACCACTCTAGGTATAGAAAAAGACACTGAAGAATCACACTGTGATGACTGGAAATGCGTGTTTGTATTGCTATAATGTGGCACGTTGGGTTCCGGGGGACTACATCCGCCTTAAGCTAATGACGGCATGCAAGGCCGCCGCCGCCGCCTTCAAACTGGATCGTTGTCGGAAATGTCAGGGGAGGAGCTTGAGGCTGAGTCACAGGAGGTTTTATTGCTTTGCAGGGCAGGTAGGTGGGTACCACAGGCTCCCTGTGAGACTGGGTGTTTAACTCTTACCAATCTAGCCCTCCGCTCACTGTGCTAGAGTATGTATCATCCTAGGGCCCACGGGAGATTTCCCTTTTTACAGGCGATATGTTAAAAAACAAATAAACCAACAAAAATGCCCCTCTGAGCCACAACAAAGGGGCCTGCATGGACAATATGGTTTAGTTTGGCACGCTGGGGTCGGGAAGCAAGGAGGGGAATTCTAGCATGGAAACAGGCATCTTTTCTGGGCATCAATTAAGTCCAAGGCTATGAAGGCCCACTGTGGGGCACATCTGTGCTATAATCCATTCACACTCACACACACACACAGACACACACACACACACACACACACACACACAGAGCCTGGTCGACGTGTCAGGCAAGAATGAGCACAGTCCACCATCTCTGGGTCCGTCCTTACAAACGTCTCGACAGCAATGCAGCAAAGTAGCAAAACTCTGTGTCCTTTGGCTGCGAGACGGCCATTAAAATTGATTTATGAACACACTGGTGTCCTGCGTCGGGGCGAGTCCATGTTTCCTGCACCAGTGAGTGTGTTATAACAGTGTGTGTTGTCCTCCGGGCCCCCCCCCCCCACTGCCCTTCGCCACTTCTAGGTTCGCTGGGGTCACAGTTCATTCAGGTAGTGATGCTCACTCTGCGGCGAGGAGGAGGAGCCCCAGTGATCCATGGGTACCACTTCTTTAAAATAGAGCCTCTATTCTTCTGTATACGCTATTTAAATATACACACTCCTCAGCACAGCCAAGTCTACAATCATTAGCTTCATAATAAGAATATGAATAAACAATGAGAATAATAATAATAATATATATATCGTCGTTCGTAGCATGAGTTTTTGTCAGCAGCCATCACGAGAACATTCAGGGTGGTAATTGCATATGTACAACAAAAACATCATTTACATCCTGGAGCTTGAAGCTCAAGGTCTGAAGTCATGTGTTTGGGGGGTGGGGGCGGGGGTTGATGATGAACGCTGGTGTGTTATCTGAGCCTCTTCTCTGCTGAATAGATGGACATGTAGTAGTCGTTGCTGCCTACGGCCAAGTGGGGCTGACGAGAAACAAAGAGAAAAGAAGTTAGTCTGGGTTTCCTGCAGGAAACATGTCAGGATTTCTTTCACAAATGCAGCGGTAGTCTAAGAAAGCTTAAAAGCCTGCTAATGCAAAAATAGAACGTCTGTTAACACCTGCTTCAGTGACAATGAGTTTAAGTAAAAGACGTGCGTTCCCTGACCAAGGAAGCTAATGTATTTGCTACATGCCAAGAACACGTCAGTAGTTCATATGAAACATTACGAGACATGTGCATGTACAGTCATTATACTAAGCACAGAACTGGGCCCAGGAGTCATCGACCCTCTCAGACAGTGTGGCTCACAAATGACCACGAGCAGAAAGACCAACGGATCCATGTTAAGGGGATTATATAAACTAGTCATTTGTTTAGAGGTTAGTGGATCTGGACTAACAGTCTAAAATACTAAAGGCACACAATCACACAAACTAACTAATCGATCAAGGAAGACCAGCAACTCCCATGTTCTGCAAGGTTTTGTCAATGGAGGCAGGTAACTTTGAAGAGAGTGATATACCGGATCCTACAGTCTATCTCTGTAGGGATCCTTTCCATAATGACACAGAACAACAATCTGAGCCCGTCAGTAGCTTTTAGTGGATCTACTGATCAGGCACACGCTGCTGCCATTGCAGCCGATGGCTGAGGCGATCTAACATTTTGTTCCTCATCGTCATTTAAACAAACAAAATATGCACCAGTAGAGCCCAGGTTTAAAAATATTGGTATTAAGCTTTGCAATTTTGAACACACAACACGACCAACCTGTAAAACATCATGATCATGTGTTATTGTAAGTCATTCTGAAATGTATGATAATTCCTGGTCCAGATGCACAACTGTGAGAATATTGTTGCTCAGTGAAAATGCTCATGTCTTAGTTTACCCAGTAAGGGTGGAAGGCTAAACAGCTGATGGCCCCAATCCTTTGTCCCATGAAGCCGTCATAGTACTTTATGTTGCTGATCACATCGCCGTTAGTGTTGTAGACAGCTATGAACTGGTTCATCGATCCGCTGGAGGGCAGAGGATAAAACAGAGAGACTTTTAGCTTTAAGCATCACATCCATCATACGCTGTGTGTACTGCATTGGATTTCTTTTGTGGTGAAATGTAACCTTTTGAATGGAAGTCAGGTGTGCTGTCCACTTACATTTATTCTGTTTGTCAACTCAAGCAAACACAGAGATATTTGACTCTCTTTTACTGAAGCAAAGGGAAGAAAGCAAGGAGTACAGCATGATCTCAGGGATGTGACCTAAACATTGTGGACACTTGATGAGCTTTTGTTTGGGCTGGGACCTGCATCTGCACAAACAGACTCACCAGGCGAACAGGTTGGCCTGTGGGTGGATGTCCAGGGCTGTTAACCCCTTCACTGTCTGCAGAACGGTGATGGAGTCTGGTGTCCGCGGTTCAAAGAATCGAACGTCTCCGTTAACACTGGTGGGCAGCGCCAAGGTCAGTACAGGGAACAACAACAAAACACAAATGTTGGGTTGCATGAATCTTAAAGAAAGAGCCTACCTGACGCTGATTATATGCCCGTCTGTCTCCTTCTGTAGATGAGCTTTGACCACCCAGGCTCCGTGCTCCCTGTACGTCATCACCCGACTGCACAAACACACAAGAGACAGAACAAACGGCAGCTAAAGTAACGCTTCACTGTGTGTTTCTTCACAATAACCTGACAGGAAACACGGGAAAATAGAGCTGGAAAGTCTGTGAACATCATTAGCACCAGTACAGCCATCACAGTATAAAGCCAAAGTATCATAAAAGTATCCAATAAGTTAGTGAAGAACATAGGAACAGTAATAAAACTAAATGAGGCACAGAATAGAGCCTACACAATCCCAGCCTAACGCATGCGGTTTCCCAGAGTACCTTTCACCCATATTTGTAAATGTCATGTAAAATGAAGACTGCATTCAAGCTGCAAGGTACCTGGTGTCTTAAAATCCTATCAAGCATACCATATTCATTTATAGTATCGCCAAAGAACTGCAGGAATACTGACATGAATTTACAGAAGATTGTAAAAACAACAATACATGAATTTTAATTTTATTTAATTTGAACCAAACTAACAAAGTTGACCTAATTACAAGAGAAGATTTAACATCTTTTTAGAATTATATTAAAAACATAAAAACAGAACAAATGTCAAATTGAGAGAGTTTATCATGTAAAGCAATATGTCAGATAACTATATTGAACTATGAGCTCAACAGAGTAGTTTTCTTCCAATAGGTGAGCATTGGAACTATTATCATTCTTCTTCTTCTACTACTTCTTATTATCAGTAATAGCAGAGGTAGTAGTGTTTTGCTGTGATGAGCGCATGAATCCAGAATTATTACATCTATTATTGACCTTTAAGATAATTACTTTAGAAATAATGGGTTGGATCTTAAGACACACTGTCTCGCTCCTGTGGAGCAGATCGATTTTTTGTTTGTATTTGAACTGCTTTGTTTGAACTTGTGTGTACGTGCTGAAGCTCCTCTTCCTCTCATATTTCATGAGACATTGGGGATTACTTTCTAACTGGAGTAAACAGACAACAGCAGTATAAAATACCAAAACAGAGACTCCAAAGTTGTAAATATGTACTAGAGGTAATAACCACTGGGTGGCACCATGGGATCATGGGATGGCTGAAAAAGCAACGACTGTCTCCTGGAGAGACTGACACGGCACTGAGCTGAAAGCAAAAAAACCTCTGACCATCTTTTCAGAACTCAACTGTACCTGAACAACACACTACCCACAATGCACTCTACTAAAGTTTATCAAATGAGACCCGCCCACAGGTGTGACAGGAAATCAACGCAAATATAATAATTTATTTTCTCCCAGTGCTGAAAACAAGATGCACAGGTGGTAGAAATAACCCCAAACCCTATTTGTAAACCACCGCACACATGAAGCATGCGGAACATTTTTGCATGTTCTTTCTGACCTGTGCATGCCTGTCTGCTGTACCTGGACTAATGCTAGGGGGAGCAGCACAGTTACTGAAAGATGTAACTCCAAGCCTGAGGGGAACTATTAAATTAACTTTACTTAAAGATTTATGTGCCACTTCATGGTTTAACTGCTTTGTTTTTCCCCCTTGGGACAGAAATTTAAATAATGTTTAACCAACTGGGGGGATCCGGTGCCACCAAGGTCCATTAAAAGAGGCGGCACCCCCATAGGGAGATTTAAAGCATGCTATATATAATAAATAGAGATTAGAGAAGTGAATAATGTTGGAGTTAATGGCCACAGAAGCTGCTATGTGTGTTCTTGAATGTATTTAAATAGTGGTGAGACAGTATAAGACTATAGACTATATTCAACTATAAATGAATAATCAATTCATTAACCTTCTCTGTGGTAAGACAGTGATGAGGCCAGAGGCTGCCTTCAAGATTAAGAGAGAGAGGGGTAGTGTTTTACCATTCATTAGGACCCATCCTCCGGTCGAATACGCGCACAGATCCGTCACCCAGACCGGCAACGATGAGCGAGCGCTGGGAATCACAGGACAGGCTGGTCACACAGCTGTCTGCTCCTGTTGGGATGTCCTGGTGGATACACACAAACACACAAACACCCATCAAAGGCTTGTGAAGAAAACGTACCACTGTCTTTACAACCATCACGACACATTAAACCCTCTCTGAAATCATCAGGCATGTGCTCTGCTGTCACCTCAAGTTGGAACCAGCATCAACAAGGAGCCACAGGCGAGGCGGAGCTATTTGTATTTGCATCGCTTCCATCAATCAGACGGTGATTAATGATTAGCCCACCGAGGACCGTTGGATGTGTCAAAAAAGGAAATCACACTAATGGTACTGACCCTGCCACAGATTTCCTTTAGTGTACTCAAACACCAACAGCATGAGTATACTGTATCATTGTTTCATTGATTTATGTTTTAGCATCAGCAGAGTTATTCGGGCTGTTTTTGATGACAATACAGTTTTCAGAATAGCTTGGATCCATAATCCACCTTTTCATTTACACGTGCTGGCCTCTAAGTTGAAGTGTGACGTCACACAGATTCCGACTGCAGCTCCACTTTCAGTCAAATGTTCATGAGTAAAATGACGTCTTACACTGTTAGAATACTTTTGTTTTCACTGGCTCCCATGTGTGCATTTATTTTTGTTTTATTCTGATAATGCTGAAGCAGCTATTAACATACATAGCAACCACAGCAAAAAATGGAAATGTCAGAGGATGACGTCAAAGAAACGGCCATGTCAATATCCATCAAAGGGACCTCTCCTCTGTGATGTCGTCGATGTGGGAGTTCTCAGTTTGTCAGGCTCAGCTTTACTTTAACATTCTAATAAGCGGCTCCTGTGGACTGTGCTGTTCATTAATGTTACATTTGAGTTAACAGTGGCATACTAACATCCAAACTGTAGCATGTTGAAGTGCCCACACTATTCTTGTGTCAGTTAGCATGTTAACATTAAGCTCAGAGTATATCTGAGAATGACATTTTGGAATGAACTCTGGAGGTGTTTTGTAGAAAACAGAAATGATAAACACCACTTTTAGGGGTACTGTGGGGATTTCTGTGTGGCCCCTCCCTCAAACATAAGACTGTCGGAGGTTGATTTATCAAAAAATAAGAAGTGAACACAATGATCTTAAGTAATAGACCTGCACGGCCTGAAGTCCAAGTTTCTCAAGAGCTAACAAACAGTTCCAGCTGTATTCAGAAAATCTGGGAGACAAACAGGATCACTGAGTACCTGGACCTTCATCTCCCTGTCCGTGTCCCAGATCCTGATGACTCGAACATCTCCAGACGTCATAAGGAGACCCGTCTCCTGCTCCCAATCGACCACCATGCCTGCACCTACAACACAAGATGACACAGCACTTATAACGCAAAGCATGTACACACCAACAATCCTCAACATACACCCATACGGTGTTGCGAGACATCTGAACTGATGCTTTTTGAATTAAAACAAAACAGAAGGTGACTTTTCATCACAATTAATACTGAAAAGGTGCCCAAAGTCTGAAATATGAGTATAAAACACTAAATTACACAGAATAATTTGTACACAATATGTGAACCGCTGTTTTAATGTACTGGTTTGGAGTTAATTTCATTATAAGTGAACTCTCACACACACAGCTGTTTCACACACCCAGCAACTCCCCAAATACACGACACACAATCTGTTGGAGGTTTCAGATGGCTCTCGCTGCCTCACATAGAGAGTCAAATGAAAGATTAGTGCAAGAGCTTCCCGCACCACCGTCTAACTAACAAATACACCACAAAGGAACCAAGACAACCAGAAACACACTGCAGATTATATATATATACATAAGACCTCCACACTAAGTGCATAAACATGGACATGCGAATGCATTTGTATGCTTCCTGAAGACGACCACTGGGAGATGTAAACACTGAGCCTGTCAGCACATTCAGGCTTAGATGAGTCAAATGGCGCTTGAGCGAGGACATATGGAGGGAAGAAGCTGAAGACAGTAACACTCTTCATATGCTGGCGGTCACAGCAGGAATCAAGTGAGCAGTGCCATGTCAGCCACACTCGCCCTGCTGGCTCGATGACGTCTGGCAGAGGCCTGTGGCTGCGCTCACTTCAAATTCAGTGCTTGTTGGATCCTACAACAGAGTCTGAAACAGTCTGCCACCACCTTTCCGACGTCTGACAATTTCTGTACATTTCTGAAACTGAATCGGCCAGGTGTGTAGAGGTGGGACTGTCTTTGTGTTGTTCATTTCGTCTGGTCAGAGCTTTAACCACATCTACTGGTCTTCAATGACTTTTTTCTATATTTAAGTCATTTATAGTCATTGACAGTAGATAGGAGAGAGATGAGAGGACAGATATTAGGGATGACATGCAACAACCTTGTCGGATGGGCTTGTTGAAGTTTGTGGTCAGTATCCTAAGACTGTCAAAAGTTTAAAACACACACACACACACACACACACACACACACACACACACACACACACACACACACACACACACACACACACACACACACACACACACACACACACACACACACACACACACACACACACACACACACACACACACACACACACACACACACACACACACACACACACAC
The DNA here is from genome assembly GCF_042242105.1 of Pempheris klunzingeri. Taxonomy (NCBI): domain Eukaryota; kingdom Metazoa; phylum Chordata; class Actinopteri; order Acropomatiformes; family Pempheridae; genus Pempheris; species Pempheris klunzingeri. Next base: position 26,248,418 of record NC_092014.1, on the reverse strand, counting down.
ACACACACACACACACACATTTCTTGTGACTATGCAGATGATAAAAGTATAATTTCAGCTTTACTGAAACATCAACAGCAGTTGGAGTTGGATCCACATTTCCCACATGCCACAGATACCCTTTTCATAATGTAAGTTTATAAGATGGACGAGCTGGGATAAAAGAGCAGGTAGGGACTCCGGAAAGCAAAATTCACATGAAAACACTCTCCGTCTTTCTCTCACAAGGAAGCTTTTACCACAGATGCTCTTTTGAAACTCATCACATCATGCTTCAATTCCTCCCTTTTCTTTTTGTCTTAGTCACTTCCTCCTCCTGTTTTTTCAATCAATAACCATCTCCTGCCCACCCACCTACCCATGTCACCATGAAGCTTTATACAATCACATCACTTTCATCCTTATTGGCTCCTTTCACACAATTTTGAAGTGCAAAGAGAAAAATTACAACTCCATTACTTTGTTCCACTCTGGCTTGGCAGAACAACAGTGAACATGTGTATCATTTGTGATCCTTTCCCACTGCTCATCTCTTCCTTGTGCCACCTTCATGAGTCGTGACTTAAATTAACTTTCTCCCACTGAGCCATCTGTGATGGGGCTTTCCGCTGCTCTACTCGGCTTGGAAAGGAAACCCAAGCCCCATGCAGTGGCTCAAAATCCCCGACTGTGACGTCACCCGGCTCTCTCAGGCGTCAAAACGTCACACTGCCGGTAGCGTAGGCACATGTGAGGAAATAGCATGCAAGGGAAAAACCACTTCAAACAGGAGCTGGCTCAGTCTGGGACACGTTCACAGTCACATGCGGGAGCGCTTGATGCTGCCTCATTTCAGAAGCTGTGAGAAGAAAGGAGGCATTCCCTTTGAAGCTGCTGGCTCTGCGATGAGAAAATCTGGGTTACAATGACAGGGGTTGCACTTGTAGATGATTCCCCAACACATTAAAATGTGGGCATGTATTTTCTCTAAAATACAGAGCACACATAATTTAGACTCAGCTTTATGCATCATTATCTTTCCATGTGTCCTCCCATAATGAGAAATCCATTGTGAATCCCAAGCTGACTAAGCACTGCTGTGGTCTAACGGTCTTTGTGGTTTGGTTTCTAGTTCAAGCATTGCTGGACTAACCTTCTAGGCTGCTCTGGAGCAAAAGTAAGATTATGGTCTCCTACAGACCCTCAGTCCTTCCCTTCTGTGTGATGTGTCCAGGTTTTGTGTGTTGGAAGACCCACTGGCTCCATATTTGCTGTGTAACACTGTGATTAACATTAGGAAGACAGGGCCTCAGATTTAAGGATAATGCCTGTATATTACAACTTGGCTCTTTTTGTGGGTCTTCGGAGTAATTGCTACGATCTTGGAACTCTGCAACATTATTACAACAAGAGCAGATGAGGCAAAAGACATGAGAAGTCATATAAGCACATACAAATGGCAAACAAACCCCCTGAACTCTGTTCAGAATGTCTAAAAATGTATCAGATAATGGCGAGTTGATTTGGACCGTGAATAAGCGCTCCAAAGTTCATGGCAATCAAACTAATGCCTTTCGTTAAAAACCAAAAATGCCAACCCTCTGACGGCACTGTTAAAGGTCAGATGATTCATCCTCTGGGGACCATGAATATCTCTAGAGATGTTGACTGCAATCCATCTAATAGTCCATCCAGGGTACACTATGAGTTTTATCAGATATTTTGTTTCCCTAGTTCACTTCTGGTTTTACCTCCAAACAATATGGTTTAGATCGTCTGGCTAAAGATGGTAAATGGTCTGTATTTGTATGGTGCATTTCTAGTCATTTCGACCACTCAAAGCACTTTCACATCACATCCTCATTCACCCATTCACACATCATTCATTCAGGAGGTCTAAGTCGAAGGAGACTATTCTTTCACACACATTGAAGCCATGCTTCAGGAGCATAGTTGGGGTTCAGTGTCTTGCCAAAGGACACTTTGACATGCTGACTTAGAGGAACCGGGGATCGAACCGCTGATGGTCAACCCACTCTACCTCTGAGCCACAACTGCTTGTTGTTTGCTTGTCTGTTTGTGTTTCTTGCTATCTTGTTGTAGCGATGGTACCATGTTCCTACTGTAGTTTAGCGAGTACAATGCTTTTCTAACCAGTAGAGAAGATGAGCAACACTATGAAAAAAACAAATCAATATCAACTGACACACCATATCAGCTGATGTTGTATTTAAATGGTACACATTCTCAAACAAATGGAACATTAAATTAGTAGAAACCAGCTGACACACAGTAAACCTAGGGTCATTGCTCACTTGGGCCAGTTCAGTGTTTCCATACCTTCCATCTGTCTCTGTCCATCCAGCTACCCACTTCCTCTCACCCCCAACTCAGCTGATCCCCAGCCTTCTTTCTTTTGCACTTCAGATGACTCCATCCTACCCGTGTCCAATCAATCTTTGTCCAACCAAAGTTTACTGGGAGTTCATGGGTCAGAGATCTCCAAAGATCTCCAACCTTAAACCCAATCCTTGAGTTTTGTCTCTTGCGGTCAACACTTGACTACTCAAAATGGGTTAAATTTCTGCATTATAGGGAACCTTTGGAGGCCTGAGCGGGTCTTAGTTACCCACACAATCAATACAGACATGGAGAGTTGAGTTGTGAGAAGGAAGAGCAGGAGCAAAGGAGTGTGGGCAATGTTTCCTCAGCTGTAAATGTTACTACTTTGGAGGTGGAGGTATAGATAGCTTCAATGTACATCTTCTCTTTAAGCCTTGTCATTTCCCTACTGCTTGAAATCCAATGTTTCCCTCAATGACCATCAACAAAAAAAAAATTTTACATCATGGCCAGGGGACTACAGATGAAAACTAGCCTTGTGTAATCATGTGTTTTATGAAATTGTATTGCCCCCTTTCAAATAAACTAAACTAAACAACAGCAATGATGCTGTCTTTTAACACCATTAACAACTAAGTAGGCAGCCAGAAGTTGTGGTAGATCATCTTCTCCTGTGCCAGTGTGCTTAACTTGTGATATATTTATCTATATCTGTGCATAAATCTCTTTGTTTCACTCCACTCTTTTTTCTGTGGAAAAGATACATTATCATTCGGCACCATTATCTCCAGTAATGGACTAGCTCTCCCATACATTGCAGCTCATTAAACTAGTGATGCGGCCTTCCTAGTTCTTTTCTCCCTCAGCGTTTCCCCCTCACTTTCCTTCATCGTATTTCCTTTGAAAAAGGTCCACCAGGACTCTAGTGATAAAATTTCCAGGATTACCAGGGACTTGTCCGACAGACATGTGCCTGTAATAGAAGATGACATATCTATGGAACCACTCTGACTGGCAGGGAGACTTCCCTGCTATGGCATTTGTCAAAATTTTGGAGGCTGAGACCTAGCATTCAGGGACTTGAAAAGCTTTGACCTGTCTGGTTGACAAAGACCTTTTAAAATGAGGTCCAACCAACATGACATTAGCACTTGCTAACCTGTTTATTGTAGAAAGGAGACTAACACTCATATCTTAAAATGATTGGAAATCTATAAAAACAGACATATTATTTAACTAAAGCTTCAGTCTCACAACGCCAAGAATAAAAATCTACAAGTGGTCGCTTCGGAGAGATGACCTAATGTTTTTAGATCTACTGCCTTCCTCCTATAATCACATTTCAACAACACACATAGGAAAAAGTTTCTGTTGCTGGTCTTTTTCTCGACCTACACTGTACTGAAACTTCTTGCTCCAGGTGAAAAAAACAGGTGAGTCTTGCTGGGGGCTTTCTTCTCATTTTCCTGAAGTCATGTGCCTCTCTCAGATTCCACACAGTCCCCATTTCTGGATTTAGCAAGTTCCCAGCCCTGATGTTAACAAGGCACACGGCAGTGGAGCCAAATGTAGAGCAGGAAGCAGTGTCTGCCTCCCTAAAGTCAAAGAGGGGAGGGCTGCTCTACTTTCACTGATGCAGCCAAAAAAAGGGACGAAGAGGAAGAAAATAAAATAGGGAAGATCCTCCAGATCCCCAGTCTTGAGCATTTTCAGGGGTACAAATGTGTAGAAAGACTGGACGAAGGTGAATGAAGAAGTGGGAACAAAACAAGTTGAAATATTATTAAAAGTATGTGGATCAGAACTTAATTAGATGCAGGAATAGTTTCTCTCGCCTGTGCCGTCCACAGTCCCCTAATTTCAGTGGTTCCTCTGGAGTTTAACAGGCTAATCCCTCTGGCGAGACAGTTTGGGTGGCTCTATGCTATTAAAATCAAGCCACACCGACATGCTCCCAATTAAAGGCTGATACCTTTGGGACCAGCTTAAATAAGTATATTCTTTATACATGACAGAAGCCATTTTGAGGTGAAAATGAGTAATGGGGGCAGTGCCTGTTTGAAGACAGAGAGCGCCCTTACCAAAGACAAAAGCTTTTTTCTTGTTCTTTAAACAAGCTTCTATTTAAATGGAGTTTTGTTTGTGGATTTCTGCCAAATACCCAGAAGTGCAAATTTGCTCTGCCACTGACAGTTGATGAAACCCCTCCCCCAAACAGCAACCATCTAATAATAGCTTACCAACCACACCAATGCCTGGCAGGTATTTCAAGCTTTGGATGTCTCCAATGGATGTATTATAAGACCTGGATACATTGCTGCTGCTTAGCCTTCATTCCAATTTCTCCCAGCGACCACTCGTGGTATTGCAACAAAATATCGCATGCGGCCCAAAAAGCATCTTCTCCATAGACCACCACTGTAAAGAAGACTTCTGCTAAACTGTTGACGGGTCACCTCCAGCTACGAACACGGTCAATTATCACACTTTGTATTGTATATTTTTAATCTTGGGGGTTTCATCTTTGTAATCTTTGAGACTCTTGCAAAGCAGAGTAGTATTTTTTTTCTGAATGATGTCACTGCTGTGTACGAGTGATTGACATGGCCTAGCTGGGGCACAGCCACGATGGGATTAACGCTACTGCACACATATTCAGTAGGATGCATGCACCCAGTAACTCGAAACTTTTTGGTGTATGTGCCAGGCAAGTAGTTCTTAGTGGACTAAACAGGCAACACCTTTGCCTCCTGTTTTCTGATCTCTTATATCTATGATTTCTCCACATGTTGAAGTGTGCTTGGGTGTGCAGTAAGAGGGATACTAGGAACTACAGTGGATTGAACTGTGTGCTTATCTGCTATAATGTCATCTGCAAATATTAACCAGCACATCTTTCTAGCTGACTACCTACAGTAGTGACAAATGTGATTTTCAAGGCCAATTGCCTCATCATTAGCTTATATAAGAATCAAATTGTAGGTCTTACATTTTTACTCATCATGCTAATAACATTGGGACTAATTTGCACTACACTGCAGAGAATTATGTGGTGTCTTTATTTCCATCTCTTATACGTGGATCATCATTTTTGCCTGGGACACGTAGCTTTAGCCCTTAGGTTGTTATTTTAAAATAAGGAAATTCAAATTCAGCCAAGGAGGGCAAATTTTTAACTGATTTAGGGTGCTAATGTTACTTAGTATTAATTAACGTTAATTAGCTACTTATCTTCAGCCAATTGAAAAAGCCGTCATACTTTTGTCGACCTCTGTCTGAAACTGACGACCAATTGTTTCAAAAGTAAGTAAGAGTTTAGAGTGGTAGCGGGGGCTCCATAATAACGGTAACTAAAGGGAGCAGGACTGCATTTTATTGGTTATGAGAACAGCATGAACTTGTTGACTCCACTACTTTCAGTGATTCTTCGAAGCTTTGGGATGACTGCCAGGAATGAAATGATGGAGCATCACCAGACAGATGAAGGGGTGAGGGTGTTGTTCGTGGGAATACAAGAACAAAAAACAGGCTGGCTGTTTAGTGCAGCACCTTTGCTCTCGGAGTAAGGGAGTAGAGAACCGAATGGCGACACTCACCTCCTTGCTTACTCCTGTCAAGATAGATGGAGACCCTTCTGGCCAGACCTGCGGGCAGGGGGAGGGAGCAAATGGGGGGAGGGGGGAGGAGGAACGCAACAAAGCAAGCAACAAATTAGCAAAGGCTCCCCCTGAGCATGCAGACCAACACCATCACACACATAGTTAAAAGTATGACTTCAGGAATATACTCCACATGCTTTCAGACAGCAAGGGGGATGAACAAGGCGGCTGTTTCCCAGCGTGGCTTCTCCCAGATGACTAACAGTGATGTGCCAGGATCAAAGAGTGAAAGGAGAGAGACTGAGAAAGAGGCAGGAACTAAGTTGCTGCCTATGCATTACAAACAGGGGCTGTGGAAGCTGCACAGGGTCCCCAACCTCCAAGCCTGCAGAACACAGAATCAAAAATCCCTTTACCACAGGCAGAAAGCTTGGCTAGAGAGACCTCTGAGTGTGCATGTGCATAGGAATGATGGTTTGAATGAAGTCAATAGTGAAAAGGACCTATGGGTATAATCTAACTGGGTTGTAGGTGTGTGTGATTAAATACATCACATAAAATGACTGGTGATAAAGATTTGCATGGAGGTGTAATTCGTTGGGAAAACTGCTTGCTACCTTGTTCAGACCCTCTGGAGATGGGGGGGGGGGACACACACACACACACACACATACAAAACAATACTGAAGAACCTGCAAAGTAACAATAGGCCAGACAGACAGACAGAGTCTACAAAGATGGTTCACTGATGAGAAACGGCACAAAAGCATGAGACAGAGATGGAATGAGTGAAGACAGGTTGTACAGGGACAGGTGTGTGTGTGTGTGTGTGTGTGTGTGAGAGAGAGAGAGAGAGAGAGAGAGAGAGAGTGTGTGTGTGTACGTCTGCCAACGTCTCCTTGAGAACATTCAGTCTTGTAGCTACTGCCTGCAAAGGCAGAGCAGTTCTTCTGGCAGCAGAAAAACAGGCTTGTGTAATATTTCATTGGGTTTTACATTATTAATGCCACTAGGGCAATGCTAAAAATCTAAACATTTCAAAACACAAGCATGTAATTATTATACCCTATCTGAAAGACCAAGCAATGGAAATAACTCTTAACTGATTACTGGGCTAGGAGGAGAGGTGGTGTGTGTGTGTGTGTGTAAGATTGCAGATGTTTTTAAAGTTTCTTGTCAAATACAAAAAAATACTAAAACACCCCAAGCTGAAGCTGGACTCTTAAGCAAAACTTTCCCAGGGAAGCTCTCAGGTTGTTGTTAATATCATATTAAAATGGATGCCCCCACTGTTGTATGAATGCAGAAGTGACACAGCAATTGTCACTAACGACACATCGAGGATAACAAGCACACCATTAAATGTTAAGGTGTTAGTCAAAACAAGGCTGCGGCTCACTGCGGGAGAGCTCTCTGCAGGGGAACAGTCTCTCAGGGTGATATGTGTCGCAAGAGTCTGACAGACATTGATGCTAGTTAAGTGTGTTGACTCCCTGCGGGTCCTGGTGACTCTGTGGGGACTCTGTCATTGTAATGATGGAGACACATATGTGCACGTAGTGTGTGGTCTACACCTCTGCACACACATCCAGTCAGCCAGTGAGTCAGCCACACACTCAAGCCTGACAGCTCTGCTCTCGTTGCTACCAATTAGCCAAGTATGTATCTTATTCTCTATGAGATGCTTTCTGGAGGCTGTGCACTCACACACAATACTGTCACGTCACATGTGCTCCTGTTAATACACTGGGTCACAGACGATTCAAAAGCCTCTTCAAAAGCGGGAAAGTGAATTACTGTATTTACTGAACTGGTTATCAAGTATATGTAGGAACATACGATCAGCTGTCACAGGTTCCCTAAAAACCTCCCTGACCAAGAATTGACAGCTGATAAATTCCTGATGCACAAAAATATGGAGCAGAGAGAGAGAGGGAGAGAGAGGGAGAGAGAGAGAGAGAGAGAGAGAGAGGGAGGGTGGGTACCCCCAGCACATTATGGCGGAGGATGAATGTGTATGCTGTGGGTGTCAGGCCTAGTTCAAATATTTGTGAATAACTGCCTCGCGAATTATGAAAGTGTGTCAACACAGAGGGTAAGCATGGCTGTGAATCCACCAACGTCCACAGGCCAAAGTTAAAAGGATTAAACATATTCTCTCAACATAGACAGACAAGTAAAGAATGCCTAATAATCTAGCTGTCGCATTTTTGGATGAAGTTTTTCTCTTACATGAAGTGACTCTGAACAAAGGCTTCCAAACAATGTGGCAGAAACAAACTACAACGGTGCCGTTTCATTTTTCAGTATACAGTAGTCCCTCGCTATAACGTGGTTCACCTTTCGCGGCCTCGCTGTTTCACGGATTTTTTTAGTGCAATTTTGCATGGTTTTTTTTTTTTTACAGTGTATGATTGGCTAAGGGACTGTAGACCAATGTCAATCAATCTCCTCCGTGCCGTGTCTCTGTACAGTACAGAATGCGTGCGGTTTGCCAAATTTACACAAATGTTCAATCGCTAGCAGTGTGACTTTTAAGTGCTGCCTGTTTGCAAGACAAACAAACAAGTCAAACAAGAGATAAATGTGAGAAAATGTTAATGCCTGTCTGAGAAAAGTGTATAAACTGTATGGTGAGGGGTTTTACAGCCTTAAAATATATAGAATAATTGTAAAAAATAAAGCTGACTTCTTCACGGATTTCGCCTACTGCGGGTTATTTTTTGTACGTAACCCCTGCAATAAACGAGGGACCACTGTACTGCATAAGGTCCTGAAGCGGTGACATCCTCTGCTGCCTCTGGTTTTTATAACCAGACTGGTTGACAACTTTTTACATCATTAGAAACATCTGTGTGTTTGTTTCTTTAGTGAAAGTGATGCTATGACAGGTAGCTTATGGTGGCTGATGATAGCTAATGGTAACACATTTTAGATAGATATTGTTGTCTAACTGACAATACTGAGTCAACTAACTGGCTTTATGACTCTTCTCCACTTCTGTGAATGTTATGCTACCTTTTCAGCATTAACCATTAAGTTGTAACTGTCACTTGTGGCAACTCAAACTTTAAAGTAACAGCAGTTAAAAATGGGATGTTTAAGAATTTACTTTGTCTCATAGAACTAAAATATGAAATGCTTGCACTTAATTTGACCTCATGTTTGGTTTTTCACCATAAACCCATTCAATATCTGTCATTTTTGGCATATGAGGTCCAAAAAGGTAGTGCAGTTAGAAGGTGTAGGATGGCTCATTAAAAAGGACGAGAAAACAAGAAAATGCAGCAGGTTCTATCCTACCTGGTTCTTCCGTGGGAGGGGGAAGTGTGGAAGTGTGACTGGGATGGGGTGAAAAGTGGGACAGCTCGGCGAGTTACTACAGGAAGTGTTGGGAGTATGGGTGGGTAGATGGGGGGCAGATAGAAAAATAGAGCGTTGGTCTTTACTGTGAGTGCTGGAGGAGGGCTGACCTCTTGTAGTGGGCAGCATGTCGGAAAGACCCTGCCATGCTGTCACCATTTCTGGGTTCTTCTGGTCGGCAAAGTTCTTCCAGATGCGTAGCGCTCCGTCATCTGGAGAGGGGGGCAGAAGTGGGACAGAGACACAAAGACACAGACGGGAGTTTAGTTACGCGTGAGAGCCAAGGCAAGAATATGGATAAAGAGATGCAGCAGTAGTTTGTGTTCTTATCAGAATTGGAAGTTCAGTCAGTGTACAAACCACACAACAGAAAAACACTCACTACAGATTGCATCTCAGAAATAAAGACAACAACAAAATAATAATACTAAGAAGAAATGATAGGAAAAAAAACCTTAAAGTGAGTAAGACAATATGGCAAAAAAGGGAAACAGCTTTAACAGCAATATAATGGCACTTTACAACACTGTTGTTGCAATAGTAATTGATTTTGCAATTATTGTTATTCGTTATTTTTGTCAAAGGTATGAAAGTGTTCACTTCAAGAGTCCAACTGAAAATGGGAGACCTGACTTCTGTTTCTCTGTGAACATTTTTTGGCCATGGCCAGTAGGATTTTCTGTTATTGATTTCTGTGATTAGAATTCGATAGGCATACCATGGGATCCACTGTGAAAGTAACTCCATGAATTGTGGATATCACAGTTCCCCTTGTTCAGAAGAAAACCTTGAAGTCAGACTCTTTCAAAACATCCAACACATCGCATGACTTCACCATGAACTCTCTCCGTCACACACATTCTTGTCTTTCTATCTCTCAAAAGCATGTCAGTAAAAAACAAAGTGAGGCACGAGTCTGTAACTCCACAAACCTCTGAACGGTGTAGCTGAAACACAGTTAAGACACAGAGCTCAACATAAAGCATGTCCATGCACTCTTATGAGAGAGCTATTACAACCCATAAACGTCCACTTGATTTACATTCTGCGTCTTTCTACTTTAACGCTGTATATTTTTATGACTAATGTCCTCCCTGATATCCTTCACAGCATGACCGATGGAAAAAAGCTGAATAAGAGCACATTATGTTTCCGATGAGATGGAATTTAAATCTATTAATTAAAGAGGGGGGGGGGGGGGTGCGGTAAAATACGGCATTCACTCTTAGTTTAATGTTAGAACGTCAGGTCAAAACAAAATGTGTGTGTTTCTGTGTGTTTCATGTAGAGTTGTTTGTTCCCCTGCGTTATGAAGATAAAGCCATGGAGGGTAATTGCCTTGTTCTGTTGATGAATGATGATAAATACACGAGTGCTCTGCGTGTGTTTGTGGAGGTTTGTGGAGTCGAATATTTACGGCTTTGTTGCGGCTACAAATGAGTCTCCTTGTGATTTCCACTGTGCTGGTGGGTGGTGAGCATTTGAGCTGCTCAGTCAAAGAAAATCGTACCAATTTCCAACTTGAATTTTCCCTGTGTACCACTGTGTGCACTTGAGTGTTCTGTGTGAGTGTATTTGGATATATGTGTTTCAGACCTGTTGCAGTGAGCAGTAATGAACAGTCATGTCCGTTCAGGTACTCCATGGCTGTAATGCGAGTGTAGCGAGGGTTTCCATTGTAGAAGTAGTCCAGCCTCTCGCCCTTCTCCCAGTCCCAGAAACTACAACACACACACACATATTGATCTGTTTTACATTTAAAACCAACACGTAGAACGCTGACTGATTTGCATAATGGTCTTAAAGCTGATTTTGTTTTTCCAATGTGTGCGTTCTCTGTCACCGACCAGATGCTGTCCTTGTCGGCCACAGCGATGCAGGTGTTGAAGGGGTGGAACTTGACAACAGACGGTACCCCGGGGTTGCGGTTGATGAATATTTGATCATCCAGACGGGAAACACCTGTAACAGAGGACAAGCCAGAATTCAAACAAGAGCAAAAAGGAGGACAATTTCTCCAAACTGGAAAATCATAGGTTTGATACAAGCGGGAGCGCCCCATCCTTTCATCCTGCACCTGTTAATGTGTCCTACCTTTTTGAGTTCGGCATATACTGGGCTTGTAATTACAGTGCATACTGTTTCCAGGAAATAGTACATGTTTGTGGGTATAAAGAAAATAGATGTAATATAGGGTTGATCTGTCATTGATTCGGATCTTTTTATGGGATTTGTTAACATTATAGAATGCTCCACTGACATAGAGGCAAAAGCAGTCCTTATTTGCTTTATACTCAGTCCACACAGTTGAGTAAACTACTGCGTGTCTATTATATTATACAGTCACCGTCTGTACATGAACTGTATGCTGACTTCAGACAGATATTGCAGCAGATATAAATGTAAGAGAATCTGCTAGAGGGCGAGTTCTACCTCCAAGTCCTGTAAGTGAGTTTGGCAAATTTGAGGATGCTCCAAGTGTTGTTAAAAATGTATGCTCTCAATTCAGATGACACTTTGATAATACCAGAGAGGAAAATGACAATTTGTAGCTGGAAATAGGACAGGAGAGAACAAAGGAAAAACAGGACTGAAATAAATAAACAGCAACCAGGCTTTTATAATAGAATTTCAAAACCAGAACAAACTGGAATGAATAAATGAGAATAGGAAAGAGACAGGCTTATTGCTCAGATACAAAATAAGAGTAGGACTTCTACAACAAGTTGTGTACCCCCCTTTGGCAAATTTCAATGGAGTATAACACAGTGCCAACGGACTGATACAATGGATAAGTTCACTGCCTCAACATGTTGTCATAGCAACAACACATATCGGTTCACCAGCTTGTCCTTGGCTACCTGAATACACTCTCGAGACCGCCGTAATGAGAGGAAGAAGAATGAGGGAAAATCTATCAGAAATTCATCACAGATGCAGCTGTGTTGGAATAATGCAGACGGAGGGGAAAGTACATGAGAGAGGCTGAGGTCTTCAGTTAGAAGTTGAGTAAGATCATCATCATCGATTTGCTTGTGTTTGCATGTTCAATAAGGAACTACAGTAAAATCGGAGGCTACTCTGCAGACTTTAGAGCTGAAGCGTGTTAACTTTGCACCAACAAGGCAAAAAAAAAACCCCAAGTCAGTTCAGGCTTATGAGCCAAAATATTTCTCTTTTTCAAGCATCTTTTCTCGGCTTCCCTGTCTCCCACTCGCCTCTCCCGTCCTCAGCCTTCCTCTCCCTCCATCCCACCCTCCTCTTCCTCTCCTCTTTTCTCGTCTCGTTTCTCTCTGCAGGGAACAGACTGAATGAGGGCAACCCTACAACTTCTCTCTCAAAAACTGAGTACAGAGGAGAATTCAATGATTTATCGAGCAGTGAGAAAGACCGGGAAAGAAATGTGCGTGAGCTGAGGCTGTGACGCCAATCGCATCGTGACTCTGTGTGTGTGTGTGTGTGTGTGTGTGTGTGTGTGTGTGGTCGGGGCTACCATTGACAGTGGGGTGTTAACTATTCTGTTTGAAGAAGCTCTGACTTCACTTGGGGAGTCTGTGTGTATGCTGCCACCCTGGGCTCTTTAATGTGTGGGTTTGTGTGTGTGAGGGGGAGTCCTGTGACTCATTAAGGGGGGCTACTTCTGACTATGGATTGATTTCAATCAATCCTCTCTCATCACTGCAAATCATCTGCTCGCTCACTCCCGTGTCTTAAACAAAGCTGCACCATCTGCACCTGCAGACTGTTTCTGTCTGTCCTTTTCTGGACGTCTGGATTTCACACAGATTTGAAGCTGAGCGAGGCGCGGCCCCACAAACATGAAGTTAAACATGGCTCTCTGTGTTCTGTGGGCTGTGGTTGACACCGGTTAAAGCCACTAATCAGAAAGGAATGTTCTAAAATGAAAATGACCTACATGTACCTTTGATGGTCAGAATCCAAACCCCAAATCCTTGACAGCCAAGGCCATAACAAATAAAGTCTATTCTTCTCCTGAACTCCAAGTAAAATCAGCTTTAATTCAGGTGTGACACATCGCAGTGACCATTCACATTACACCTTTCACCCGCTGCTGATATAAAATATTGATTAATGGAGCTTGAAATGTTCACTATGTTTTGTTGAATAGGATAGAACAGATATTTTACATCATCCATATGTTTGTATATTTTTTCAGCCTTTATTTCTTTATGCTCGTCTATCTTTGTGATTTTCATGCTCTGTGAATATGTTCATCATTTTGATTTGCCTTGTGTATGCAATGTGCTCCATAAAAAAAAAAAACATCCTGCCTGGACTTTAATAAGATATGAGACCACTCATGTAATAATGCCAATGTGATTAAAACCTGTGGTGACATTTTTATAATTGATTTTGCTTAATTTCCAGTAATATATGTGCTAATGAGTTCAGCATTTAAATTGCAGTCCAGGGGTGGTTTTAGCTGTAAATAAGTGAGGAGACACATGGGAGTCCATCTGTGTTTGTCACTAACCTTTTTGTGTGATGCCTCGGCTCTGCCTTCTCACACGGGTGTTTCTCAGGAACCTCCACTGCCGCTCCATTCTCACCTGACTCTCCAGGTCGTGCTCCTCTGGGATCTGAAGAAAAAAACAGTTCAAGAAAAGGATGGAGAGAGAGAGAGAGAGAGAGAGAGAGAGAGTGACAAGGGAGTGAATTTAATCCATTTGGAACAGCTCTAACAGAGATTTAAATATAGTGAAAATATAGAAATACAGCGGAAGTAGAAGAAAAACACATGAGACATGTTCCTAGAAGTGTCAGGTATCCTGATATGACACGCTGGCTACAAACCTGATTTAAACTTCGAGGGCAAATGGAACATTAAAATGTCTGTCTTGATTATTCTAGACTTGCAGTAATAAACAGTTGGTGTATAGGTGCAGATTCCAGTAAACCAACAGACATATGGTAAAGCTGCTACACATACAAACAAGTTATACAGCTGCTTCCTTCGCAAACACAGAAGACGCCCAGAACCTCATGATGGTGCTACTCTCCTTGTTTTCCTGTGACTCAGTCCCTCTTTCCCACTTATTGGACCCTCAGCCCTGTCTCTCTGCTCCCTCCTTTACTCTGTTCATTACTTTTGGGGGGTCTTCAGATGATTTCTTACAAAAGCTGAGTGAATTTCTGTGCCATGTTTCTTGTAGTGAGGGATAAGAACAGTGTGTGACAGGGAACAAGGAGGAGAAAAGAGTTTCAGTGTGCAGGATAGGAGAAAAAGGAAAGGAACTATACACGTGGTACATGTGTAAAGGTGTGGCAGCCATTTAATGATGTGCAGAGTTAAGAAGTGTCTCAGGGTTTGATACTGACTTTGGCATGACTGTCTCCAGTGAACACCATCAGTGTCCTGTGGGATCTTTTGAACATTTTCAAACCTGCATCCATGTTTACCTTGGCTAGCAGTCGACCCTGCTTTCCTGAGTCAGGTACATTTGCTGGTCGATTTTGGACAAAGCCATGTTAATGCTTTCCCTCTAGTGTCTTCTCTTTATGCTTAGCTAGACTAACTGCACTTTGACTCCAGTTCAACACTAAACACACAGAATTGATACTGAGTTTGAGTTTGAGCAATTAAGTTTAATTCTCAAAATGCTGAACTATTCCTTTAAGGCTCAGGGTCAGATTATCTTCTCAGACTGCACCATCGTGCTCATCTCCAGTATCAAAGTTTCCCTCTTTTTTCATCACATTACACACCAGGATTGCTTTGCAGCTACAATGTTAAGTGGAGCTCATTCTTTAGTAATTCAGGTGGCAAGTTCACTTTACACAATCACATCTGTTGAACAGAGGGACAATATGAAAAGTATGAACTTTATTAAGTCTTATGTAACAAAATGGCCCCCACAGATTCTGTGCCAGCTTTATATTAAGAGAACAGAATGACTCCCTTTTAAAAACAACATTAAATATGCAGAAGGTAATATAAAGCTGATATAATGCCATTATTCAGTTAACAGTATTACATTAATAAATTAGAAACTTGGACTTAGCAATTGTTATGCATATTTGATAGACACATAAATACACAACAGAGTGCAAAGAGCAGAGTAAAACTGTAATAGTGAGTGTTTTTAAATGCTGGGCGCCAGTGTGTGCTTATTAAGCACATTTCTACACCAAGGCCTCCCACTCCCACTGAATGCTAAATAGCACCACACACACACACACACACACACACACACACACACACACACACACACACACACACACACACACACACACACACACACACACACACACACACACACACACACACACACACACACACACACACACACACACACAGCTAGAGTGCTATGTGACTACACTACTCCTGTGTGTAATCAATATTCGTGTAATGTCTCACTCGATGTATGCTGCTTAAAGGAAAACACAAAGCACATTTGACCATTTTACCTCTGAGTGGAGCTTCTGCATACAAATATCTGTTGTTTTTTGTTGTATGTACAGAGTGTGTTTCTGTGAGTATGTAGCCAAGCTTTAACTGTACATCACATGCAGGGGCTCTCCAGCTCTACGGTCCCTGAGAGGAGGCAGATTTAGTAGTCAGAACGAGGCTGCTCCATTTCCACAGCTGAGACAGAGACAAAGTGTGTGTGTGTGTGTGTGTGTGTGTGTGCACGCACCAAGGTGAGAGCCAGCTGATACTGGTGTTCCCTGGGTTGTGGTCCTGCAGCTGCTAATGTAATGTATAATGAGACCCTGAGGTAAAAAATGTGTGTCTGAGAGAGAGAGACAGAGAGACTCTTGCATTTCTTCTCTCCAGCCCGTGTGGGGCATGGCCATTTGGCTCTTGGTACTACCACACTACACCGCAGCCTGCAGTCTTGTTACTGTGTGACCTCACCATCACATTTTCAAATAGTGTTCATAAGAACTCTGTAGGGATTGGACCAGACTCAGCAGGAGCCAAGAGGATCAGTCCTAATAGTGAAAAAGAAACACCGGATAGGTCTGTAGATGTTTCCTGCATGTACTGAACAGTGTACCGGGCAGTAAGCAGGTGGGACGTACAGTAAGCCTGAGGTACAATATAAATCAGATTTGCTTCAAAAACTACGACAAATAAAACTAACAAGCACAAAGCTGAAGCACATAGCCCATTACAGATCAGATGGGATTTTAAATGGCACTAATTGTGAATTGGTGATAACCTTTTCTGCATATGTCAATAGTGAAAATCATCACCATGGCTAGTGGAGCTAAGAGATACATTAAAGACAGAGTGAAATGAAAACTACATTTTCCACATGAAATTCTTCATTTATCTCTTGTTACGTGCTAAACATGTGCCAGAGAATCATTTTTGAGCATCTTCTATCAAAGTCACTCTTCTGTTCCTGTAAAACCTAAAAATATTTTTGATGATACATTTATTATACAATCAAATGTGATGTGGGGTGACCAGCTCTCCCTGCCAAGCACACACATTAGAGCTGGAGCTGGATATCAGCATCAGTGTGTACACTGGCCGATACAAACTAATAAGAGACTGCAGTACAGGAAAGCCAAACTAGGTCTGAGGTCATTTAACAAAGTTACATTTCTTCAGGTCTATTAATGATATCTGTGATTGTTTCTGATGCTGTATGCCCTTCTATGTTTGTTTGTCTTGATTCTATTGGCTGCGCTCTGATTAAATCAAGGCTGTTTATATAAATAAAGGAATATCTTGTGGAGGAAAGGTGTTCGGCCCTCCAACAAAGTCCCACAGACTCGGCCAAGGCTCACTGAAGCTGCTCTGGAAGCTCACGAGGTTTTTTTTAATTTGAAGTACCGTGTAATTAGTTTTGTTAATTTGTATTTTAAAATGTTGGGTTTAAAACAGCTTTGTAAGATAGTTAACAGTTACACCTGGCACTGGGTGTAAATATTTTATAGCGTAGCGTGGTGCAACCCATTTTAATTAAGTGATGTGACATGTAAGTCTACAGTTACTAAACACTTCAGTCAGAACAACTAGGTTTGCACTTTAGACGAGCCAGTGCAGGCGGCTCCAAGGCCTCCTCTGGAGACCATGTCTTTATGGGCTTGACTGTGGGGCATCCCAAAACTGTCGCCACAAATTGGACGCATGGTATTAAAATATCACAATATGCTCTGGCACTGAGATCTCCCTTCACTGGAACAATGGAGCCTTGGCCAAACTATGAAAAACTGCCCCCCCCCTCTCTCTCTTTCTCTCTCAAACACTAACCTGTAGCCATCTTTTTTCTTCATCACACTCACTCCCATGTGAAGACAGTCTTCACTGTCCTTGCCTCTCACACACCCTTAAAACTGTAGGTGTGGAAACACACACACACACACACACACACACAGGCACAGATTTTGCTCTCATGCTGCTGACACAGTGATATGACAACCTGTGTGCAGACTTTGAGGCGTTCTCAAACACACACACTGAGCTTTGTAATTGGAGTTTTATGGCAGCACTCAAAATTTTGCCAGCACAGCGTTCTGATTTGTGCTACAACAACACCCTCCCCACCACCATCACCCCCCTTCTTGCCTACTCTTTCACTCATTCTTCACTCGTTCCATCCAATCATCTCTCTACTTTTCATCACCTTTTCTTGCCACCTCTGGCTTTGTCTTCCTTTCATAGTGCTGCTGTGCTCTTTAGAGTGAGTTTTATCTCACTTTCAACACCTCTGTTTTTCTTCCTCCTCGTCTCACACTCTCCTCCCACCTCTACCTGCCCCATGGAATATTTCATTTTCATCATTTCTTACTTTTTTGGCCAGTCTCTCCATCTCCTTTACTCTTCTTTTGCCCCAAACGTCTATGTTGTAAATATTTTATCTGACTAAAATCTGCTTTTCTTTCCACTCTCTTTTTGTATCAGCCACTTTTTCTCCAATGCACACATGAATTTCTAATACTTTTCTTACTTATTTTCTTCCTCTACTACCCAAACTTTGTTTTCTCCTCTATTTGACCGTCACGCTTGACGTTTAATTTCATCCCTCTTTGTCCTCGACAAAATATGCTGACATCATTTGTTTTAACTCTTCTTTTCCAGAGAGGATGAAATGTTTAGCGTGTTTAAACAGACGGAAGCTTGACTTAATATTAGAAAATTCAGCACCAACTACTGAGCTTGGTAAAAAAGCAATTCCTTAATCTTCAATTTCATATGGGAGGATGTTAAGTTATGGAGCTCAGAGAGCTTAATAATTCAGCAAAGCCATCCTGTACAAGCAGCAGGTACTTTGGCCCACTGTGACTGGTCCCTGTTTTCCACAGGACTTCATTAGAGTTCGTGTCCTTAGGAGGCTCAGTCTCTCCTGAAGCCAATGTAAAATGCATGACAAAAGTGCACCTATGACATCACTTTTACATTTTTATGTAATATGTGAAAACTGAAAATTATTTGTCATATCAGTACTTCTTTGTTGCTTAGCAACCACCACTTTAAGCTGCTGCTCAGAAACTAGGGGGAGGAATAATGAAAAAATATATATTTTTAAATGACTGTCCAACAATTAGTGCACACTGGTAAGAGGTTTCTACACATAGTGTATGGATATCTCTTTAATCAGTTTACTAATGATTGGGTCAGTGATGTGTTACCTGCAATAACTCTATGACTTGCTTTAAGCCACTAAAATACAAAACAATCAACTAAAACCATAACACATGTATATAGTAAGGGTGTTCATGTGACTCACACCAGCAGAGCAGAGTGAGAGGTGGAGACTAAGATGGTAAAGGATGGATGGAAAAGAGAAGAGAGAGGGGGGTGACACTACCTTCATGACAGGCTGAGCGAAATATTTGGCGCTCCAATCACACAGGCCTGTCTGGAGGGCAGGACTGATGTAGTTCCTGTGCCCGCCGGG